>NC_142403.1:16721504-17021504 GCF_059441095.1 Idiotropiscis lumnitzeri
GCAGCGAGTTCGCTCTATGGTGTCGGTTTGTTTTGCAACAAAAATGCTGTTATTTATAATTGCGTCGGAGAGTGGTTGGTGACCGCGTCCGAAGCTCGCTGCGCACAATATGCAGCGAGCAAAACCTAATTTCAAGCCATGGCCATCTAACACACCATATGGACGGAACCAGTTGTTCGTGTGCCGGGCATTTAAAAGTGGTGTTGACTTTCCTCTTAGTTACCTGATCAATTTCAGCAAACAGGACACTTGTTTCATGGATTAGACGGGAATCGATATTTTCCTGGGTTCCTCTGCAGTTGGGTTGGAAGCCATCATCAACACTCGCTGGAAGGAAAACAAAAAAAAAAAGAATTACAATAAAGTCATAACGCATTAAAATGACAATTCCGGTTGTTAATTAATGACAGCTTTAATTATCTTTCAAAATAAATCAATAAATTCAGCTCTAGTTGACTTGAGGATAATAAAATGACATTTTTCATTTTATAGTGAATTTTTATTTTTTTCTGTTATTTTTTGTTATATACAACCTCATTGTGATGAATTCACTTTCTCGCTGTAATTTCACTGCTTTCACAACTACGACTAAATCAGGGGTGTCAAACTCATTTTTGTGACTGTGAACCCATATTATCACATACACACCACAAATTGATGGAAAGCCAGTTTTGAAATCAGAAGCCAGTCAGTAAATGTTTGCTCAAGAATTCTTCAATTTATTTGAAAAAATGGAGGACTGCTAAACAAATAAATGGCAACATCTCACAGCTCAATGTTGTTAAAAGTGAAGAAAATGTGCTCGAGACAGGAAGTTGACGCACTTCGCGGGCCACATAAAATGAGGTCGCGGGCCGGATCTGGCCCCCGGGCCTCGACTTTGACACCTGTGTACTAAATGATGATTTCATTGCAAATATATAATATAACTTCTCTCCATACAATTATGTATTTATAGTAAAATGGAAAAAAAATACAAATTTATGACTACTTTTTTTGCCATAAAATTCAAACTACTTTAAAAAAAAACAACAAAAAAAACTCATGTTTGTAATCCTACTTTTTTCCCCACACTACTACTCCAACTACTTTTTTGCATCACCACTTTTGTCCAAAATTAATTTTCGTAAAAATCTATTTATGTAAACGTATTGCTTGTCAAAGCACACACCGTCGTTCAGTCAGAGCAACAAGCTAACGGTGTCATCATCAAAAACCAAAATGACTCCAAATATTTGCAATCGAAGGTTGGCCCATGCACAAACCGACTTAAGCGTTCGATTGTGCATATAGCCAGTCAGTAGATGCGCACTGACCACGGCTGCCGTTTACGAGCGCCTTCGCTTCTAACCGAGACAAATTGTCCAAGAGGGACATCGGAGAAGAGGCAGAGCGGGATTACTTAACACATGCTGCCGGAATAAACACGAGTGGGGAGCCTCCGCAGATCAATAACCACACATGCACACAAAACACACACAAGCGCACTAAGAGTCCGATGCGGATCGATGCTCGTCGTGCAGGAGAGCACGCTAATGAACACGCATTTGTATGCAGCGAATATCTCAAACCAACGTGTCACTGGGTATGAAACGCAACGAAAACGTACACAATAACAAACAACAGAGAGACCAAAAAAAAAAAAAAAAAAAAACGAAGGATGGTAATAAATCCCAGTCTACAAACCGCTTTGGTTCAATATGAAGCCATTCAACAGTAAAATAACAGCCTCATATTCATTAGGAAGCCACAATGGCATCTCTGGCGTCGCCATGGCAACATTAGATGGCCTATTGGAGTAACTTGTCGTCATGAACTCGCTTCACAAATAATTGTAATCACAGAAAACAAATAGCGAAAAGCATTCGAAAAGCAAGCACAGGGAATATTAGCTCTAGTCCCAATTTATGAATGAATTTAATTCAGCGGTGGGCAAACTACAGCCCGGGGGCCACACGCGGCCCGTTAAAGGTTTTAATCCGGCCCGACGAACATGAAAGAAATTAAATGAATAAACCTTGTTCATGTTTTGGTTTCTAAATACTGTGGTTTTTCAAAGACATATATATTGTTGTAATGCTTTTGTTCACTTTGATTTCAAATTAAATGTATTTTTAATGAGGCCAGGTGACCAAAAGACTCCATCCATCTGCTTCTGGTCTGCTCTGTCAAAATTGTTCAAATCAAAACGTTTGCCCACGCCTGGTTTAATTGAAAAAAATTTTTTTAAATAAATAAATAAATAAAGACAAGCCGCAACCTTGCACTGCAATTTTTCTCACAAGAAATGAAAAAGACGCCCACGTGGCTCCAGTAAGTGATGCTGCTATAGCGAGACAGTATAAATCAAAATCTGATTAGATGGAAGCGTAATCTCTTGAGCTCTGCTGTCAATTACAATTCAATTTTTGCCAGCGCATGAGCACACACACACACACACACACACACACACGCACTTTTAAACAGACTCTTTAAGATGTTTTCAGTTTGTCTGTCAAATTAAAAGCGCGGGTGTAATAGTCTCATAAATGTGTCCTGATGGTCTTTTTTTTTTTTGGATGCACTAAATCTTAAGCAGTGGCCAACTGTCAAAAATTATAGGCCTTTTGAAATTGTCTTTTAGTATAATGTTGTCATCTTTAAGGCTGATTAAGTGATTTACTAAAATAAGGTGCGGCGGTTTTGGAACGCAACGGAGTTCAACTGGGCTAAGCGGTGAACGAAAAAAATAAACTAATGGCTTGGGCTGGGTTTAAAAATAAATACATAAATAAATCAATATTTAATAAATATTTCTATATTATTTTTAAAATAATAAAGACAAACTTTGACAAATTTATCTGCACATATTTTATACAATATATTGATTCATTTTATTCCTAGACAGACTGAGGTTGAGTTTTTTTTTGTTGTTGTTTTTTTTTTTTTTTTTTTTTATAAACAGCCGACCGCTTACTGCCTTAATGCCGCCTGAAGTGGAAGGTCCTTAATTAGGGACTGTCTTTTTTAATCCAAAGCTTTTATAGCAAACTCCACAGAGGAAGTGCCAGCTGCCAGCTTTGATTGGGGTGGACCAAAAAATTATGTTTAAAAAAAAAAAAGAAAAAAAAAAGACTAATTTGAGCAATTTTGTGAGGCAGATGCAACTTACTAACAAAAGAAAAAAACCCCTTGGTGTTTGTTTAGCGAGAGCCACCAGATGTCATGTCCTAAATGCTAGTGACGTGCGCACATGCACACGCACACACATTTATATGACGAAAAACATTGCTTGGATTGATGGGTACATTTTGAGAAATCTTGTGTTCCGATATAGTTGCAGTCTGATTTCCATTCAGGGCAAAGTTATAGCTGCTTCGGTTTCCTTCATAGTTATAGCTAAAAATAAATATATATAAATATAAATATATAAATATAAATATATAAATAAATATATAAATAAATATATATATATATATATATATATATATATATATATATATATATATATACATACCAGGTGAAGAACGTTCAAATCTTGCATAATACTTGCCCTTGTACAGTTAATACAGCTTCTATGATGGCAAAATACTCACAATGTCACGCCTAATAAACACAATTTGAGCACTAAACCAAATCCAGTATCATTTGAAAATTCCACATACGCACACCCGGCCGTCTGCCGGGACCGGGGGTGTCTGAGAAAAGCAGACAGTGTGATTGCTGGAATCTCCTGCTGCCAGTTGGCATATGTAGGCCAGTTAGAAATCTCCTCCTTCTCCTACTCTCTCTTTCTGACTGTCGCTCTCTCTCACTCACACACACACTAACACAAACTACCGTACAACTTCGACAGCAATAATCACGACTCTACGGTACATATTAGCGCTCATCCTCATGTTTGTTTTGTAGGTGCTGTCAGTTGTTTGAATAAAATCACTACCTACAGCAGGGGTGTCAAACTCATTTTAGCTCAGGGGCCGCACGGAGGGAAAAAAAAAATCGACTACCAAGTGGGTCGCTCCAGTAAAATTATGATCTATAACGACAAGCAATCGGCATCAATACGAATGCAATAACTAACAATCAATCAATCGATAAATACGATAAAGCTCAAACATAAAGTGGCGGGAAAATGTCCCAATCAAAATATGCGGCTGAATTAATTCATTTTCTCACATTTTCAAATTTTCTCGCGGGCCAGATTACACCCATGTGTGGGCCTAATACGGCCCGCGGGCCCTATGTTTGACACCACTGGCCAAAACAAATGCTGTGACGGGAAACCAGTGAGGACAAAACTAACACGAACGCTTGTTATTAAGTTTATTCATTCATTCATTTTACATTTTGGTCCTTTGAAAACTGGAAAAAAAAAAGCACTCTCAACACCCCCCATTCAGTAAATGCACATTTCAAAGTCGCCTTTTTATTCTGGGGCAGCCCGAGGCACACCTGTGCAATAACCAGGCTGTCTAATCATTATCTTGACTTGATTACCTCGGCAAAGGAGAAGTGCTCTCACAATTTAGTGTCACGTTTTCTGTCCAACTTTCAAAGTTTTTCCAGTGGAGATGCAGTCAGTGTGAAGCGATGGATGATGGAGGGATGAAGCGAGAGACATTGAAGGGAGGTAAAAAAAAAAATAAAGCCGACTTTGGCATCTCTGCTGGGTCTCATTAATTTGCCTTCATCAGACCATATATTGCTGAGAAAACACAGCCCGCTACTCGCTGCACGTGGACTTCCGATGAGCTTCTCACAAATGCGGCGGTGGCAGATTTGCAGCTTCCTGAGCGAACACTCAGGTGGAAGACGCGCGCTTGGGTCCAAACGTGCATTTTGGGTGAGTCAGCGCTTTGTTTACGTTTGCGCCGCTGGATGAAAACCTCTGACGTCTGGATTATGCGTCAAAACGCGCTGCCCGATTGAAGCTAATTTGATACAGTCTTGGAATTTGTTTTTGAAGGAAATAAAGTTAATGGAGTTCAAATATTTAATCACGTGAATTTCTTTTTTTTTTTTTTATTAATCTTGAATTAACGCATTAATTTGGACAGAAACAATAATAATTAATAGATTAATTAATAGAAACAAAACCAGCGTAAGACGGAACCAAGCAAGTGATAAATTCGGATAATTTAATAAAAATAATCGTCATTAAATCGAATGACGACACCGGTGAAGGTTCACAAACTCCAATCGAGAGACCCAGGATGGCCGAGTGGTCTAAGGCGCCGCGTTTCGGTCCCAGTCTCCCCAGGAGGCCTGGGTTCGAATCTCGAATTTCCCCATTGTGGGACTAATAAAGGGAATCTTATCTTATCTTAATTCTTTTTCCATTTTGTCAGTCAAAACTTTTTGTGTTCAAATGTTACTCGAGGCTAAAAATATTAAAACAATGCTTGCACAGACAATAACGCTTTTATGACAGCACCGGAAAAACTGACTCGGAATCCAAACGGCATCCTGGAACCGAATGCGTTCGACCCGAGAGCTAAAAAACGGGCTAAACGAGTGACAATGGAAACACACACACACACGCAGACACACCCCCTCGCACACACGTCGGCCGTTCTTGCAAGGTTGCACCCGTTCATGTTGGAATGATTGACCTTATTCGCAGGGAGCCAGACCCCTGCTGCTGACAGCGGCCAGTCCAGAGCGGTGTGTGTCGGTGTGCGATTGTGCGTGTGTGTGTGTGTTGGGTGGGAAACAAATGGAGGCGGAGGGGTGTGGGGCGGTTTACATGACAGGAGAGACGTGTATGTCGACACCAGTTTGTCAGAAGGTAGTCAACAGCGAAAGTGGGGGTTAATGAGCTCAGGCTAAGATGGAGGAAGGAAGGAGGGTAACGTGCGCGTGTGTGTGTGCGCGCGTGGACCAGGCTGGTTCAATGAACACTCGAGGGAATTGCCCTTTAAATCTAAGCCAACATTTAGCCTGGTGCACACACACACACACACACATGCGCATAAAGCATCTCCTTGGGACATGCATGTCATTGATATTCTGCTCGGGGCTGCAAAAAATAGGATAAGCGCTCAAAGACAAAACACCAATAAAAAAAATAAATAAAAATGAGGGGATGTTTCAAAAAATAAAGAAAAATTTGTACTTTTTTTTTTTTTTTTTTAAAGACTAATTTGCCTTCACGTTACGAGAGGGAGTGACACCATTTCCGTGTCCTACAAACCTACATACACACATATGAGGGGGATGAAGTGGCTGAAGTATAACCCAATTAATAAAGACACACGCACGCACGCGCACGTACGCACACACATACGAACAAAGACACAATGTGTGTTCAGGAGGCGTGTAAGTGCTCGGAGCAGACCCTATTAATTCAGCTCATTTAGCCTCAGTCCAGCCATTAAATTTAAGCCTGACCCTGCAGCTCCCCATGCAAAGACCAGGTTTAACCCCCCCCCCCCCCAGAAACACACACAGTTTATTATGACCAAAGATGAGGATGCTATCACGGGGGTGGTGGGCTCGATGAAGAGACAGGAAATAAAAAAAAAATATTTAAAAAATATTTAAAGTGGAATAGAAGTAAGATTTAATGATTTTAACACGAATAATGCACATCAACATATCTTTGTTGTCTGGTGGAAACCTCGTATGCCCAAATATGGTCACATTTATTTTATTTATTTATTTATTTATCTATTTATTTATTTATCTATTTATCAATATATTTATATTTATTTATTTATTTATTTATCTATAGATTTATATTTATTTATTTATTTATTTATTTATTTATCTATTTATTTATTTATTTATTTATTTATCTATTTATTTATTTATTTATCTATTTATCTATTTATCTATTTATCTATTTATCTATTTATCTATTTATTTATATTTATTTATTTATTTATCTATTTATTTATTTAATTTATTTATTGATTGATTGATTGATTTATTCATTCAATTATTTATTTTAGCCAATTTAAATCAGTGTAAATACCCTACCGCTCTTAAATGCATTTTAAATGCATTTACGTGCACGTAAATTTTTAGTTTTAGAGGATGAAAAAGGAGACCATGATCGTATGCCACGAGGGGTGAGGAGTCACGATTCCAACGCGGGGCAATTGACGTCAATTCAATTAGAAGCAAGCGAGACCGTGTTATCTTTCTTGGCAGCGGAGGGCGGGGAGCAAGGAGCCGCCGGGCCGCCAAAAGCGGATAGTTACGCCGATAAACTAATCACCAAAGATAAGAGGAGAAGTCGCAAAGCTGGTTGCAGTTCACAAAGTCAGCTGCTGGCAGGCCGCAATCGTCACCTCAGACAGTCAGCGTGAGTGACAAAAGCAGACGAAGAAGATGAAAAGGAGGAGGAGGAGGCGGCATAGACAGACGAGCATCAAGTCGCCACTTCGGGATGCCGCGAGCGAGGGAAGCGAGGAATTGTTTTGAAATGAAAGAGTGCGTTCAGAACATGACGTGTGCTTTGGCTTTTGGGGGAATTTGTAAAAAAATTATTCACTTCCCGGACTATAAGCCGCTACATTTCTCCTTGATTTTGAACCATGCGGCTAATACAGCAATGCGGCTTTTCTGTTGATTTTTCTTCAGTATGACGCGGACTTTTAAAAAAAAATTAAAATAAATAAATAAATAAAAAACATTGCTAAATAATTACTTTGAGACAGTGTCAATCAAATAATAGTTGTATATTTTATTTATTTTTAAATTGCATATCGTGCTAGTGAAAAATGTTCCCTTCGGTCAGCAGTGGGAGTGTATCCAATTGAATTTTAAAACTTCAAACAGGCACTTTAAACATATTTCGGGGGAAAAAAATAAAAACAAGGTAGTTGTTGCTAAATAACACGTTTAATAGACTTCCTCTGGTGTTTTGTTTCTTTTTCTACCCGTTTTTTCTTCCACTCGTGTCCGCCGGAGCAATTTTGTAAACACTATAAAATGTTAATTATTCAATTAGTATTTATTATTGCCTGAGTTGGCTAATCTTGCTTGGTGCGGCGGCAAAGAAAATCCCTCCATGAAGTCACCCAAGTTAACTTTTCTAATTAGAACGCAGAAGGTCCAGAAACGCAACAAGGCAGAGCCGCTAGGAAAAACACACAAGTGAGCGAGGGGGGCGGGGGTCTTCAGAAATCAAACATAATTATCATTACGACAATATTCGCCAACAGCTTGATGATGGAGCGAAACCACACAAGTCTGTTTTTGATTACACCTTGGCTTGCGTTGTTGGCGAATTTGCACGACTGGCTCATTTTATTCATTTTTTTTTTTGGCATAGTTATTTTTCCTTTACATTTAACGTCAAATCAAAGAGTGATTCTGCAGCCTTGGAAAAGGGCTTCACTGAAGTCCTCAAGAGTTTGGAGAGGCGTTCATGGCACGGGCAAGGATGAAAGATGATTGTGAAATGGGGTGCTATGACATAATTTGCCGGTGAATAATACATGAATGTTCGTGAAATTCCGACCATTCAAGGAGTGCGTCTTGATGAAGCGGAGCACTTTAGTTATGCGGCGTTAACTCATTAGGATTCTTGGGTTCTGAGCAGACGTGTCACATGGCTATTTTAGTTTGCCTTCTTTTTAATATGGTTGTGAGGAAAAAAAAAAAAAAAGTGGCAAATATTTAGAAAATAAAGACTTAACTTCTGGTCCATTTTTTGCTTCAGTCGAAAGATTGTGCTGCTCCTTCTGTTGTGTCGGACAGGGTAGGTAGAAAGTTTTTCTTTTATAAAAAAAAAATAAAAAAATAAATACATAAAAAAATGCTAAATAATTACTTTGAGACAGTGTCAATCAAATATTAGTTTTATAATTTATGTATTTATTTATTTATTAGAAATTGTCTAAAAAAAATAAATAAATATAACTGGGGGGGGGGGGGAATAAAGACAAGGTGAACCCCATAGCGCGAGGAAAACTGTGACATTTTGTTTCTTGCTGTCAACTGAAAACGACATCACGGTTGTTCGGGGATCAGGTACCAACCAATCAAGGCTCAGCTTCAGAAATCAGGTGAGCCGTAATCGGTCATTGTCATTGTCGGTCGACAAAGAGCTGCAAAATGGCCGTCCCGTGAGATGGCAAAAAATGTGGAAATTCAGCTGCATAAGTCATAGATTACAAACAAATATTCACCAAATTTCTGTGTTTAGACGAGTGGAGGTGCATAAAAGATATTATCGTGACGGAAATCGTCGGGTTGACTTCCCCTTTAAAAGGTGGTTTAGTCAAAATACCTCAGGGATCGAAAGGGGGGCGGGAGGGGTCACAGAAGCATATCCTGATTGTCAGTCACGTTTAACTATAATGGTTTGAAGTCTGATATTTCCCAGCGGTCTCGAACGCACCGGCAGCTTCAGTATGCTTCCTCCCCGTATCATCAATAGCCATTTCCATCCATTCGGGACTTGCTTTTCTCCTCGTCTGAGACACTGATTGGGTTTCATTTAGTTTTGCGAGACCTTCACGTCTTATGCCGCCCACACACACACACACACACACACACACACACCTCCACCCCCTTCAGAACCAATCCTATTCCCAACCGCCGGCCTTGTTCCTCGCCGTTTAGCACACGGCGAGCGAGTGGAGGAAAGCAAAACGCAGCGCTCAAAAGTCATCGGCATCAACTCGGAATCTCAATCAGGACGAAGGCAAAGAGAAGGCGTCGCGAGCCCGAGACGGGGCTGCTTGTGTAGCTCTTGCGATAAAGCTGACAGCACACTTCATTGGACAAGGAGGGGAGGGAGGGTGAATTAGATTACCCCCCCCCTCACCCCCTCCCCTCCTCCACCTCCTCCACCCTTGCTTCTATTCCTCCAGCGTCTCATTGTAGATATTAACTAAAAAGCCACCCGGGTGTGTCTCGCCTGTGGCGCAGCCCGGTTCAGGTGACATTTTGACAGAGCGGGCCTCGGGCTTGTTGTGCTACGACACAGATGGGGATCTATAATTAAAGCGGCGGCTAGCCGGTTAGCCGCAGACGGGACACTCGCGAGGAAGAGCGTATGCTCAAGGAGCCATTGTCTGCTATGGTCGCTGGAGGTGATGGGGGCGATTAAAATGCCGCATTCCGCCGACCACTCAGCCATCCACCACCATGATGGCGGGTGGGGGGGGGGGGGGGGGGTCTTTGGCGTAATCCACTCGGTGACATAAACCTAAGCACGCCTCCCCTTCCTCGCCTCTCCGGAATAAATCTTTAATGGAGGTTTTATTGTCTCCGATCAGTATGCAGCACTGCGCGTGTTTATGCAGCTTCATCACACGTAGACACCAAGCGAGCGCTCGCGCACGGACACGCACGCGCAAAGAGTGGCATACGCACAAAAACGCACTCACGCCATTACAAAGTCTCAAAACGCACACACTCGCATATGAATGCACACTCGCACACTTTATATATTCAAAAAAAGAAAAAAAAACTTTAAAAAAAAAAAATAAAGAAATCCTTAACGGGACACTAACATAATTTACTTAAATTTCTTTTTTTTTTGTCAGAAATGGGGAAGGAATGGTGGAAAATAAACTGAATACAACCCCACCCGTGACACAAAAAAATGTTACAAATATTCAAATTCATGTGGAAATTGTGTGGTGGTGTCAACAAAACCTTTGAATTCTAAAACTCAGAAATATAATCAATAAAAATCTAAAAAAAAAAAAAAACTGTATATATATATATATATATATATATATATATATATATATATATATATATATATATATATATAGATTAATTAAATAAAATAAACTACATAATATATGCAATAAACTACATAAATATTTTTTTAAAAATCTATAAAAATATAACTATGAATATAAATAAATACCACCAAACACTATTTTGCAACACAGACGCACAAAATGACGCCACTTGAAAACGCACAACGAGTCAAATTTAAATAACCCGCATACAAAATTCATTTGCGGCAGGAGGCGGCGACTTTAGGATTACGAGACGGCCACTTCCTACACTCCACTTCATGTTGGCAACATCGTAGTGTTACTAAACTAAATAATCCCCCGTCAATTTCTCAGATTTTTACGCTTGGCAAGCCAACTGATTGGAACTACAAAAAGGCGTCATGCCGCATGCGTCGCTTAGCTGCAAAAAAAAAAAGCCTAATGGTCAACATCGTGATTGACTAAAATGTGCTTCACGGTATTTTGAATACAAAATGATTGCGTTACCATCTCCTTTATGCAATGGTCCCCCTCCTGACAACAAACGCGTCATGAAAATGTTAATTGAACTCCAAATTGGTACGTTCCACTGCGGCGCCTTTGTGTCGACATACTCCCGCATTGTGTGGCCAACAATGCCGAGTCCTTTTGCTTCCGCTACTTGACAATCAGTTTGCGTGGCCAGGAGACACAAGTGCGGGTCACGTTTCCTGTCCCTGAAGTCATCAAACACACACAGGCATGCACTTGCCATGATGGAGACACACACACACACACAAACGCTCCATCCCATCCATCTGCTTGATATTCTCAAGTCACAGCCACTGTCCTCAGCGGAGAGCTGCTTTCACAAAGTTTATTTGTCAAATGCGCCTTTTGTCTGGCTCTAAGTGTGCGTGCGCTCGTGTGAGAGAGATAAACGCAAAGCTCCGAGCAGAGCACAAGGACAGATATTTCCTGATGGAGGCGAGCGGCAACCTTGCTGCGGGGAAGACTTTTACACAAAGGCGCAGCATTAATCAACTTTTTCCTCACTATTTTGCTCACTCTCTGGTATGGGTTTTCAAATTCTTGAGGGGGTGTGGCTTTGACAGTGCTTCTCAATTATTTTCTGTTACGCCCCCCTCCCCCCTCCCTAGCAAGAAGAAAACAACATCATAGAGTTAATGCTCGCTGCGTACAATGGGCAAGGAGAGCGCCGCTGCCAACTAGTGGAGTGGATGTGCAATTACACGCTTTTGTAGTACGGTGGGGAACAAAAGCATGTTCCTTAGAGTCACACACGCGCCCCCCTCAGCACTGGGCTTTCGTCAGAAGTGAAGTGAAGTCAGAGAAGTGGCGTGTGGAATTGACGTGAGGCTACCTGGCACTTTGAAAACGAAAAACCTCCCCTTTAAATGTACAGCGCAAAATTGCGTTATACTGGACGTGAAGACAGTTGCCTCCCGGACCAGACACTAAAATCCCTCTGAAGTGCGTATATTTTACAAAACAAAAAAAAACAAAAAAAAACCTGGACCAGACACTAACTACCCTCTTAAGTGCGTATATTTTACAAAACAAAACAAAAAAAAAAAAAAAAACCTGGACCAGACACTAACTACCCTCTTAAGTGCGTATATGTTACGAAACATAAAAAAAAAAAAAGAAAAGAAAAGATTTTTTTTTAAAAAGTCACAAAATTACATTTAAACAGTTTTTTAAAATTTTGCAAAGGTGATCGGCTAAATCGGTAACAAAAATTACAAAAAATAAAATAAAATACATTTATTAGGAATTAATTAATTATTAATTCAATTTCCATGATTTGTCAGTGTGACAAATATTCCTTCAAAGGCGCCATAGCGGTCTGGATGCCCCGAGGGACCGCGCTGCCTCTCACAGGCCAGTCTCGGTACTACAACAGTCGGCTCACGAGGACGACGATGAATTCATGTTCATCTTGAGAAAACCAAACACAAACAGCAGTAAGAAGACACAAGCTCAGCATAGGCTAAATGACGCACCATTTGCCCCCCCCCCCCCCCCGTATGAAAAAGCAGCACTGTTAAGAGGTTAAAAAAAGAAAAAAAAAAAGGAGAGCAAATGAAAGGCTAGAGGGCAGGGCGAGACTCACGAGGGGAAACGGAGGCTGCAGAGTGGATGGCGCTTTCATTAGCGAGATTGATTAGATGAATGTTGAAGCTAACGGCCTCTCTGCTCTTTAGCTAAATGCCATCTCTGGGCCTATCAGCGCGGCAGCTTCAACAACAACACATAAATTAGCGCAACCGAGACGACGACGACGAGGAGAAGGGGGGGGGGGGGCGGGTGTAATCATGAGAGAAGCTCTCAGCAGAGCGGAGGCCCAAGACCATAAACAACAACAACAAGTGGCGACAAAGCAACGCAACTGGACTGTGATTTATTCGGTAACCCACCCAACAGATTTGGCCCCAAAAAAACACAATCGCAAACCAACTTATCCCTTTTAGCGAGAGATATTTGAAAACAAAAATGGCACGCAACACATGTAGACAGACAATATAAACAGTTATATATTCTTTATCATCTGAGAGGAATGACAAATATTTCTGCAGTTTGCCGAGTCGGATAGCACAATGTCCATAGAATTTATATTTTTAAAAAATGTGGCACAAAATAATTCTCTTACGGGGTGCGGCGGATTGTTGGCATTTCTATTAGATATTTTTTTTTTTATATTTTTTTTATTATAGGTTGTATCTCAAGGAACATCTGTAATCGCATTTTTTTCCCCCAGCGGCACCTAACCAAACTACATTACAGCATTTTTTTTGCCCACAAAGTCCTGTCCAAATAAGCGTACACTAATTGGTGTCAAAGAAGTATGTTGAAGTGATACATCTCGACTGAGAGATGACCTTTATATGTAGGGGAGGGGCCAAGTTTAGCCTGTGTTGATAGTGGAGATGAAGTTACGGAGTGAACAAGCACGCGTTCCGATGATTTATTCATTTTATTTGATTTTTAATTAGTGAGGGATCTTCATTTACTCCGCCCCCCCCCCACCCCCACACTATTCGTATGGAGGCTCAATACCTATTACGTTATCAGTGTGTCAGTGAGACACACACATTCATCCCGCAGGCGGCCTTCTAAAATGTTGCCTTTTACATGGAAACTTAACAAGTGTGAAATTAGAAATTAAAAATTATCCTCACGCTATAGCAAAGCACATGTGGGGGTGAACGGCACTCATATGTTTGGGAGGCGGGGGGGGGGGGTTAATTGAAAAAGCCTCCTCCTTTCCCGGATCAAGAATCCTGATGAGATCCAGCACAAAGAGGCTTTTTTTTTTTTTAAACAATTTTTAAAAAGAAGGGTTTGATCTGTAAATTGTCACAGTTGATGTTTTTTTGGTTTTCATGCAAAATTTCCAATCCGCTTTGGCTACGTCGATAACCAGTAAAACGCGGCATCTCGGCCTTAAAGATCGTACATTTCGTATTGTCACACTTTTCACTTTCTCTCTCTCTCTGCTGTGCTGGTGGCCCTGCCTGCAGAAGCAGATTGTCCCGCCCACAGCGGCCTCTGATTGTTTCAAATATCGGTTATCGGCCTCCATGATGACTAATAATCGGTATCGGAAAAAAGTACATCGGTCGATCACTAATCAAGATGCCACTAGATGGCGCCAATGCCATTTAGGTCAGCAAACCGGCGTGGTGAATAAAAAGCAATCTGGCCATCGATAAACACGCCATTGAAATATTCATTTCTTCCTAATATTGCATCCCATTTTGGACCAAAGCCAACGAAATCAAATGTTTATTTCCAGAAAACACACGAGGGAGTCGCACAACCATACGGCGAGGGCCACCATTTGCTTCATTAACAGACCTGTCACACACGACGTGCAAGGGAAGATGTACGGTAACCACTGGTGGAAAGCAGACTCCTCTCCGCTATCTTAACCCTTTATTGTCTGGAGGGCATGGGGTTCATGCTATTAAATCTGGAATGAGATGCTAATAACATGCAAATCCCTCCAAGCAAGAGTGGACCACTGGAAGCAGGCTTTTAAAAAAAAAAAAAAAAGAAAAGAGGAGCCTGAGGTGGTAAAGATTCACGACTGTGTGGCGTATTTGTATGTGTGCTCGAGAGGAAGGAGGAGAGGAAAAAAAAAAAAAGGTCGCGAGCATTGATCGCAAGTGTAGAAAAATGTTTTGGATTTATCAGGCAGCAGAATGGGACTTTGCGGTATCGCCGTTCAGGCAGAAAAACTGGGCAAAATAAAAAACAGTCCATCTGTCCGGAGCGCCGCTACAGATATGAGGAGAGGAGGCAGGGCGGCACAGATATGAAATGAGCGAAAAGCCGGGGAGACAAAAATGTTTAATAAAAAAAAAACGTTTACAGAAAAATACATTTTCACCTTTCTCACTGCGGCGCACGCTGTGATTTATCTGACCGAGAAAGAAAAAGAAACTAAATGTACTTAAACGGAGTGTTTATGCTCATTTGCATTCCACATGTTAAATATTGAGTGATAGACCGACTATCGGCCGTGCCAATTATCTGAGCCGATATTGGGCATGTTGACGATTATCTGCATCGGGCTTTTTTTTTTTTTTCATTCATTTTTTCTCTCTCTCTCTCTCTCGCTCTCTCTCTCTCTCTCTCTCTCTCTCTCTCTCTCTCTCTCTCTCTCTCTCTCTCTCTCTCTCTCTCTCTCTCTCTCTCTCTCTCTCTCTCTCTCTCTCTCTCTCTCTCTCTCTCTCCCCCTCTCTCTCTCCCCCTCTCTCCCTCTCTCTCTCCCTCTCTCTCTCGCTCCCTCCCTCTCTCTCTCTCTCTCCCTCTCCCTCTCTCTCCCTCTCTCGCCCTCCCTCCCTCCCTCCCTCCCTCCCTCGCTCTCCCTCTCTCCCTCCCCCTCCCTCCCTCCCTCTCCCTCGCCCTCTCTCCGACTCTCTCACGACAGGAGGCAACTGGCAACAGACTTTATATTTTAAATTTTAATAATTTCAGACTACTACAACTGACAACAAATCGAAAGGAATTTGCCATAATAAACTTAAAGATAATTTTTGTTTTATTGAAATACCGACATGCAGCTGAGCCTGGGAGCTTTTAAAACTAAGTTGTCTATTTTCTAAGGGCTGACACGTAACGTGTGTTCATACATGTCCAAAAATTGTTTTTGGTGTGTTCTTATAAAAAAAAAAAAAAAGAAACACACATTGCTGTGAAATTGTTCTGTTTCTCGCCCAAGAAGAAAAAAACTGAAATGCGACATCCAAGGTTGTTATCAGACCGACTGTGCAGCCAAGACCATCTCAATCTGCCGGTCGCTCTGTCCAGAGGGCCATCTCTCTCTTTTTTTTTTTTTTTTCCGTTCCATTTTATGCTCTGCTGTGGCTTACCGATAAAGGCAAAGAGTTGGCACCGGACACAGAATGGAGTCCATCTTTCTCTCTGTAAAGCAGGCTCAACATGACAAGGCGGCACCCAAGGGCCCGTGTGACGGTGATAGATCGACACTATTTCTGTCCGACCGCTGACCAGTGCAAGTCAAGAAGATCCAACACAAGAGCCGGATCAGAAATTATCCGGTGGGATGTGATGCGTTTTGAGCTCAATTCCTAATGTGTGATTGGTTGAATTGCTTTTAGCGCAGCGTTCCCAAAACCGTTTGGCAGATTCATTTCAAAAACAGCAAGACAGTCAGAGAAACAAAATACAACTCAACCAAATGAATGTGGTTATTGTAATTTGTGGTTTATGTTTGTTTCTCTTCAAAGAACTATAGACCGTTTTCTTTTTAATATATTTTCATAATTTTCATATTTTGCAAATACAATAAAATATCACGACATGACGTGACCAAGGTGAACAAAGGACAGGCACAGGCATCTGATTTTCAAAATAAAACCTCTTTCAAATTGACAAAATCTCGCGTCGAGAAATGTAACGATTAATCGGAAATAAATTTAAAAATCGATTTCAACTGCTACCGGAGTAAAAACAAAAAATAAAAGAAAAGAATTTTGATTACGAAATGATATTAAATGATAAGTCAAATATATTTTACCTTTATTTATTTTAATGTTTAGTTCTATAAAGTTACTAATTGTAATGTTAAAAAAAATATATATATATATATATGTGTGTGTGTGTTTTTGTTATAAAATTAGTTATTCTTAAAAAAATTTTTTTATCAAATCGAAATTGGGAAAAAAAAAAATAAATAAATAAATAATCGAAATTCTAATGGAATCGTGGCTTGAGTGAATCGTTCCATCCCCACTTTTGTCCAGTCGCTCTGCGCAGCCCCGTACCGGTGATTGAGGACAGTTGTTCCAGCAACTTGCATGCACTGCGCAGAGGAGGCCACTGTGGTCGTTTCGTATTCAAAGCGCACAAAACGGTCGCGCTGCATGGCAATGAAAGACACGCCGACGTGACACGAGTCCACACAGCTGCACAAACACGCATCCGTCCATATTTATATTCACAGTGTACACTGCTGCCCTTCTGCTGCTGCGACGCAAATAGAAACTGCGGTGATGCAACTTTGGATTCGTGTTCAGGACTGATGAGGCACAGACGTTCAAATGTTTTGACTTAAGTGAGTCAGCCATTCATGGCACAAGGAAAAGAGAAACTACTTGCATGTTCTCTGGACAGATGATTAAATTCTACTCTAAAATATGATGCATTGAACACAGTAGATGTACATAAACATATTGTTAAAACAGTGTCTTTTAACAAGGCGACAACTTTGCAAATTAAAACAGAGCAGACCCAAGAGAGAAAAAAAAAAAAGAAAAAAAAAAATTATTTAGCGTATTTTCTGAACTATAGAGCTCCCCCTATTGGTGAAAGAAAAAGCCACAGAAAAACCGCACCGTTGTATTAGCCACATGGTTCAAAATCTAGGGAAAAAGTAGCGGCTTATAGACCGGAAAAATACAGTATACTGTATATAATTTATTTCCAATCAGGAAGCTCGCTGAACATGGCGCTGTTGCCAGGTTACTAGCGAAAACTAATCGTGTTGAGTGTTGTCTCAAAAGTCAGTAAAATTGAGTATTTTGGAGTTTTTATTTGTCAAAACTTTGACCCCATTTAACCCTTTTTTCAACAAATGGATATCGGTTATCGGTCTCCGTGACGACTAATAATCGGTATCGGTCCATCGGTAGTTCTAATCACTCATCCACCCGCTGCCCATTTCCTCAATGACCCGAGACCTGAGGAATATTTTCCGCAGAGCTTCTTTGGCCGATAAAGAAGAGTGTCCCTGGGTCTCGGCCACGCTTCAGCGCGCCACACTCGGGCCTCTGCTGCTCATTAACCACGACAGCGAGAGGTGAGCGCTTCAATCAGGATATTAGGACAGAAGATGAAATGGACAGACGAGGAGGAAGGCGGAGATGGAGCTCTGCAGAGTTTCCCAAGGTTAAAAGAGGGGAGAGGAGGATATTCTCTGGCTCGCTGCCCAGATGCCATGTATCGTCCTGTGACCGTGTGTGTGCGTGCGCGCGTGTGTGTGCGCGCGCCCCCGTCCACCTAACGCCTTTTAACAGTAATAACGAATTCCCTCCCATTAATGTTATGGATCAGAGGGCATATTATCGATCCACCACCTCAGCTATATCGTCCCCTCGCTCCATTTCCCTCACCGACTTCATTCTTCACCCCCCCCTCCCTCTTTCCCACCTTCAACCAAGGCTGCCGCTGCAGCTCTGTGGCTTTATTTGAAATGTCATTTCACACGAACTTTATTTAACCCAGCATGTGCAGTGTCATTACCTGACCCTGACAGTAGAGCTCGGAGAAGTCACAGAGAGGCGAAAGAGAAGTCGTCGGAGCTTGTGTTTTGACTTTGATAAATTGCAGTGTCTTACAAATGGAACGTTTGATATTAAATTTGTTTGTATACTAATAAATAGACCGACATGCGTTTTTTCCGATATCGATACCGATTATTAGTAGTCAAGGAGGTCGATAACCGATATTTGAAGCCGATATTCATTTGTGGAAAGAAAGGGGTAAAATGGCGTCAAAATTTAGAAAAACAGCAACGGCAAAACTTGATTTAGTTGAATTGCCTTGAAGCACTTTGGTGATTTAAGAAAATAAACAACTTAGTTTCAAAAGTCTCATCAATGTGTGCGACTCGAGCTGAAAAATCCAACAGGCAGCTTACTGCTCATTGGCCGCTACAAGGAATCAATCTGTGGGTGGGACAATCTGCTTCTGCAGGCAAGGTCACGAGCACAGCAGAGTGAGAGACAGCGAGAGAGAAGTGTGCAGCAGCCAGCCAAAATAAACCCGCGTTTAATTTATCTGCCTTGAAAGTTAAAAATAGGCCGATGCCGATAATCGGCAAAATGCCAAAAATCAGCCCCGATTCTCGCCCGGCCGATAATCAGTCTATCACTCGTATGGATACGTTTATGTTGGCTGAAAACGTAACTCCAGCTGAGGTCAAATCACGCCATTCCGCACTTGGATACTTTGGTTTGAGGGTGACGGCAGAACGCATCTGATTTACAATAACGACTAACGCAGACACAGGGCAATATTTCATGACTTGTCCGAAGCATCTCAGACACAAACAAACAAGAGACGCCGCAGTGGCTCCATCAACAACAACAATAAAAAGCAGCCCAATCATTCCCCTCACTGTAAGAAGCCTCGGCGCCACGGCCAATGGATTCATCGCAGCGACAAATAGCGCGCTTGTGACGCTCAGAAGGAAATGAAAAAATGGTGCGTGCGTCGGGATAGTCATTGTGTTGCAGAGGAGTGACTCTCTGGAGGCAAAACATCAGAGTTATTACACTCGCACTAATATCGCCGGCTGACAATCACCTGCAAAGCATCTCTAAGCACATGAGGACGTGTATGCAGGGGGCAAAAATAATCCCCGCAGACACAAAGACAGTAATATAATAAAATGGAATAAAATACAAAATAATAGACACACCCATATACACGCACAGTTGAACCCTGATGCGTCCAAATTAAAAAAAAAAACTTGCACAAAATAAAAAAGATCCAAAAAATGGCTCTGCTTTTGAGGTGTGATAACTTTGTCATTTCTCAATGTTTTTTTTTTTACGTCCAACCATTTAAAATATTCAGGGGTGATCAGACCAATCGATACATGAGGCTTGTTTTTTTTTAATGCCCTCAATGGACCATAACAACAGGAATTAGCAAAACTAACTATGCTGTATATATTTAAATTAAAAAAATCTAATTGGATTATTTCATATCCTATAATTAGAGCATAGAATAAGTCAATATTGAAGTAAAAAAAAAAGTTTTTTTTGTTTGACAATGGCAGTTGTAGTGAAAATACCCCAAAATGCAAAAAAATGACCAAAAAATGGCTCTGCCTTCGAGGTGCGATAACCAAGTCACTTCGGAATATTTTTTTTTTTACTTCCAACCACAACACAAGACTAACAGTGACATGAATCTCCGAGCCGCATTTTGAAACTCCCGCCCAGAATTAGAAAAACTAAAATTTTTTCAACTCTGACTCAAAACTCTAACCCCGTCTTGAAACAGTACGCCTAAACTTGAAAACCTCGCACTAACTTGAACCATACTTTGTCACCCCAACGTGAATTTGAAACCCGAACTAAAAATTGAAACCTTATTTTGAAAACCCTGACTTGAACGCACAAGTGGAAACACTTAACCTTGACCTGACACCTTACCCTGAAACTGTACCTTGTACCCAGACCTAAAACCGTACTTGAAACCTACTTGAAAACCCTACCCTTTGAAACCCTAACCCTGACTCAAAACCCAACTGTAAACCCTAAAAACCCTAACTCTGACTTGAAACAGTTTGGACCCCAACCTTGAAACCCAAATCCTGACTTCAGAACAACCACCAATACAAAAACTTATCTTGAAACCCGTACGTTGAAAACCTAACCTCGACTCAAAACCCTACTCGCAAACTCTGAGCCATTCCTTCACAACGCAGAACGGAAAGCCCAACTACATGATACAGAACGCACACATGCTTACAGCATCTGCCGGCTTCCTCTGAGGACCGCATGGTGAGGATAATCACCCTCTTCATCTGAAGAGAGGACTAAAAGCCTTTGACCAAATTAGGTGATGCCACTTCCTGTCAGAGTTAAGCAGCAGTCAGCGACTCCTTGCGCTGATTGGCCGAGTTCACGGCCAAGCATTGCTTCCCGGAGAGCTCTCAGAAGCTCTTGAATGGAGGCGGGACGGCGCAAAGGTGTTGCGGGGCTTATCGTAACATTACTTAACCCTTAGCCAGTGCTGAGAAAATGGCGGCGTTCTGCTAACCGTTTAGCTTAGAATGTGTGAGTTTCAATTGTATGCTGCTTTGACAAATTTCTAGGACTGAAATCCTTTGTGTCTTATAGTTCAATGAAGACAAACATCTCTTTTAAAGTTTACCACGGCAAATAGTTTGCTATCAGTTGTGAGTTGTAGTAGACTGACATTTATTAAAATTTCGGCAAAGAGTGCGCGTGTGACTCGAGGTGGAAAAAGCAAACCGGCAGCTTAATGCTGATTGGCTGCTACCCATTGGAGGAACCAATCAGATGCTGTGGGCGGGCCAATCTGCTTCTGCAGGCGGGGCCACCAGCACCTCGAGAGAGCGAGAGAGAGAGAGAGAGAGAGATGCAGCCAAAAATAAACAAGCTTTTTATTATTAAAAAGGCAGATGCCGATCCTCGCCAAAATGCCAAATCAGGGGCGATCCCTGATAATCGGGCCGGACGATAATCGTCCTCTCACTACTACTAGACTAACAAAGTGTGAAGGGAAAAAAAAAAAAATCAACTAACGCCCATAAAGACAGTATAAGCATGCATTCCATTTTCAGTAGCAGAGACAGCCGAACTCCTCTCCTTAATGCCTCCCAAACTGCCCTTTGGTCTCCCCAACGCCCCACGTTCTCCCCGTTCATTCCATTCCGTTTACACAACACTAATCACGTACAAAACGAGCAAACCACGACTCCTTTTTCCATCACGTTTGACCCGATTCATCTGTTCCCTAATCAAATACAACAGGTGCGTCAACAAGCGCACTGTTTGTAAGCTTTAAACAACCATTTTCACGAACAAGCACACACACACACACACACACACACACACAACAAGACCATGGCCTAAATATAATACACGCAATCATCCTCATTCCGCTGCAATCCCAAATGATGAGATTGCGCCGAGATGGAGATAAATGAGCCCTCATTATAGCCGCGAAGGGAGAAGGGGGGGGGGGGGGCGCTCCTCATTTTCGTTGACTTTGTACCGTTATTTACCACACCCAAGGATCCTTTCAAAGGACACAAAGAGGACAACACAATAAATATGTGCATTAATACGGTGGCACACAAAAACATGCGGCACAACAAAAGAAATATGTGCATTTAAATTGCTCATTCAAACATGGCGTCTACAAAGCGGCATCCGCCGAGGCGATGCGGCAGCGACACACGGGAAAAAAAGATAATGGGATTCTCCCGTCAGGATATACGGAGCCAAGACCCGCATCGGCGTGGCCGTCACGCCGCAGCCGCAGCATTGTGGGCGCGTCCGGTGATTGAAGCAGATTTGAGCGATCAAAGTTATCAAAACGCCGCTTCGTCGGGAGGTAGACGATGCGAGGCGGGCGTAATTGGATTTTCCCCTCTCGGTTTAACGGATGACACTCGAGCAGCGAGTTGGCGAGTGGCGGCGACCGCCAACGAGGCCGTATTGCTGGACGTCGAGGGCCCGACGCCGAGGCTGCGGGGTTGAGGGCGTGACAATTCTCAGAAGTGATCCGTTGCCCCGCCCCTTTTTGCGCCTCGGCTCCACACTACTTCCACTGAGCTTGCGTCACTGGCTCCTCGGCCGAAGCAGATTACCCACGAGTCATTGCGGATTCGACCAAAAGAGCGGGAAACAAACGACATTCGGTGGAATTCAATATCAAATTATTACCAGTTTGTAATTTCGATGTTTTAAAAGTCACCTATAAATTTTGCGCTCACGTAGCTGTCGTACTTGACAACCTTCTGCTCTGCAAATAGCACAAATAATCGAGCCATATCTCTCATCGACGCAAGGCCGAGCCCGATTTTTTTACTTTACTCACGTTTAAATAGGGCTGTGACGATAATTCAATATCGATATCTATCGCGATAGTTGGGTGATTGATATCAATTTTAAAATAAAACAAATCAGAATTCAGCCCTTTTCATTTTTTATTTTCAATCGTAAAAAATTTTTAAATAAAATCTAAATATCGATATCCACCGATATGACATACATGCGTCACAATATCGTTTTTTAGCCATATCGCCCAGCCCTACGTTTAAATAAAACTTAAAAAATTGCCAAACAACAACCCGTGCCCCAATGCTTGAAGACACAGCGCCGTAAATCGATGACGTTAATCGCAATTATGCAATTTTTGCGCACTCTCGAACACTTCTGCGACGTGTACGCTTTGATGAGGACTGTAGGTTGGGGTCAAAGTGGAACATCCCAGCGAGTAGCCACTCGGGGGTCAACACGAATAATAGCAGTCAAGATTCGGCACCGTAACAATCTCAAAAATCATAAAGAGTTAAAAATCATACCCCAAAGTCAAGCACACTTCCAAGATATCAACCTGTCCAGCTGGCTTAGTGACTGTGAATCTATTTCACCAGCGAAGACGGCCCCTTAAAAGCGTCCACAGATGGTCGCCACAGACCAATTTCTAGCAGATTTGAGGTCATCCCAGTGCCATCAGCATCTGCAACGCCCCGAAATTGAGCAGGTAGAGCAGCTCAGCCGGGATAACACATCGATGCGCGCCGTGGCAAGAGAACGCTCACTAGACCGAGAGACGTGGAGGGGATCGAAGAAAACAGGAAGATGGGAAGTCGGTAGACTCATCCTCAGACTCCTCGTCAACGGGCCCGGGGTCCCATGTGATGCTCGACGAAACTCGGCCTTAAGTCATTGATGCTATGGACTAGGCTGGCGGTTTCCCAGACCCAAACCCAATTGAGCACATCCGGGACATCGTGTATCGCACCACAGACTGGCCAGGACTTGATTGATGCTCTGATGGTCTGAGAGGAGATTTCATTTGGAGCGCATCCGTCACCACATCCGAAGTGTGTGTGTGTGTGTGTGTGTGTGTGTGTGTACACTGCTGAGTCACACAGGCACCAGCGTGGATTAGGCTGAGTCACAGTTGCGACCTGATTGGATCCACACGCAGTTCATCTCACTTCTGAACAGAAACAGTGCCATGCAACAAAGCCGCTGCTGATCAACAGGGGGCGCTGCCGTACCAACCGCTCTAAAAAGTACAAAACGAGACACACCGGCAGCTTTCGAGTCAAATCAAACTGGAGCATTTGCAACCACGATGTAGTTTGGATGTTACCGGACAAGCTAACGGTTAGCTTAGCATCTTTTATATCGGCTTTCTTCTAAATACCCTGTGGCATAATGCTGCCCCTCACTGCTCAGTTTTGGTACTACAAGAGGTATTTGGCTCAGAGGGATGAGAGGCTGTGCATACGCCAAGTCCAAGTAAGTCACATTTAGTTAAGATGTTAAAAATCAGTACGGTTCTAAAAGTTTGGTGTGCCCCATACCACCTCCGTTTGTCTCGAGCGACACGAGTAAAGATGGCTCCAAGATACTTAAGGCGGGGTGATGAACAGTCACTCCGTTGACTGCATCCCGTGGCCAATTGAGATTGAGAAATGATGAGCGGGCAGCCTGCAGGCGCTGGAAGGGGAGTCGAGATTTAGATGGACAACAAGAAAACCTGCAATGAGTTCTTACAGGACCAGCGTGACATGATGTTATCGGCTGCTATGGAACGTATTCCCACACTCACACACACACACACACACACACGCAGAAGCTGCCAGGGGAGCGGCAAGCCAGCGCCCAGTCGTGCTGTGATTGATACAAGGTTTCAGCCCGCCCCCCCTGCCGGCGTACGACGAGCCATTAAGAAGAAACGCGCGAGCCGACAACACTCCTCGCACCTTCTTTCATATTTACATTCCATCCACTGTCGTCAAGCTCTTAGATCGTTTGTGGAAAATCGTACGGCCAATGCTGAAGTGGCCGTCGCCGAGCCAAAACTAAAAAGAAACTCTTGAATACAGAACAGCGATGACAAACCAACGTTTTACTGCATCACGGCACATCATAGCAATCCCCAGACGCCCTCTAGTGGCCGTAAAGAAGATTACAAGATAATTGAGGGATGATCCTGAGATGTTGACACTTTTACCTTTCACAATCTGGACTTTTTTTTTAGTTCGATATGTGAGAACAAAAAAAAAAAAAAAAGTCTTTTGAAAAGTCCCAAATGTTGTTGAACTTGAATCGACCGCCGAGCACCCATTTGTTCGTAAAATGAGCTTGAATCATGCGTGTACACGCACACGCAAATGTATCTCCGAACACAATTCCCACATTTCAAATCAAGCCAAGCCAAACGGAAGCAAATTGAACACACACCTGATGGACAGCGGGGTCACTCCCAGATCCTCCTCTCGGCCACCACCCTCGGCGCTCCTCTTCCTCCGTTTGCCCCCCCCCAGCCCTCGTTTCCTTCCTTTTTGTCCAGAAACCAGCGAATGCTCTCAGGAAAAATCCAGAGCCGCTCCAGCGAAAACCTGTGGAGAGCGAGTGCAGTTGAAGGCGGCTGCCGAGGTGGCGGACAGATGCAGGAGGGAGGGTGTTTAGGCGAGACGAGTGCACCGGCATGCAGGGTGCGGGGGGGGGGGGGGGGGAGCTCACAAGTGGTTAGCTCGACGCTCTCCGCTGCAGAGCTCAGCATTCCGATATCAGCCCCCTCCCAGCCTGCCCGCGTTGGTACCACGTTCCAACTAATAGCAGCATCTCCTCCTTCCACTCGCGTCACAGTCACAAGATACTGCGCACAAACCGGATGACAGTCCTCATCAGAACTGGATTGGTTCCGTCATTTATTCACATTGGAAACTTTTTTTTTTTTGGCGTTACCAAGTCACAAATATTTTTGCTGCAGTCATTTTGTGATACATTGTTGAACATTTCATCATTTTAATTCATTAACGCTTGAAGTACTACACCAAAGGTGTATAAGCCAAGGCCCGGGGGCCAAATCTGGCCCGTGATGTCATTTTATGCGGCCCGCGTAAGGCAAATCATGTTCCTCAACTTCCTGTTTTTAGCACATTTTCTTCACTTTTAACAGCATTGAGACAGGAAATGTTCACTTTTATTTCTTATTTTCAAATTATTCATAAAGAAAACTGTTAATAAGAATAATTCAAACGCTAATAATGCTAATAATAAAACACCAGAATAAAAAAAATAACTAAAAACAAACACGATTCTAATAGGAAAGGCGGTAAAACCGGAATAAAATCAATAATTTGATTTTTGTGAGAAAAAAAAAACATTCACTAAGAACAACACAATTAAGTTGTCCACATGACTTTCTTGTTTGATTGGGTGGCACTCGCTTCGCCAAGAGTCAACGAAATTAGCTATCTTCGCCATGACCGCAACGATGTATAGAAAACGGATGGATGGGCGAATATTAAATGTGGTTAAAAAAAAAAAAAAAATTTTTCTTTCCCATTGCAAGGACACACAACAAAAATCCTTTCGACTCCACTGCCGTTGCTATGGCCACTGCACAAAAACCCCGACAGCCCTGCTTGGCTAAATGAGTACCATCTTAGGACGTCATCGGCAAGGAAACACAATCTCATTTTCACACCAGACTGCAGCACGCCGCACTTAAAACGTCATTACCGCCACCAAATGATTTCCGCCGCTACTCTACTTCCCAGTGACAAACCTCTCGGAAATAAAATGGTGAGCCACTCAAATGAAGCGGAGGGATGAATTCGGACGCCGTCGCGTGTGTGTGGTAATCGTCAGGAGTGCATCATTCGGGTACATAAAGCTAAAGAAATGTAAGGATCTACACCACGGTTTTATGGACAGATTTTTCAAAAGACACTCCAGCAGAGTTGGTTTGCAAGGCCCGGTGCCAACTTGAGCATGGTGTTTTGTTCCGAGATGATGTACTAGAAGATGTACAGCTAATACAGCACAGTATTTAAATTCGGCTTCGTAAAGTATGAAAAATTATTTTTGAAGTCAATAAAACTGTTTTCAAATATCTAATTGCATTAAAAATATTTAAAATTTAGTTAACAAAAATAATAAAATGAATAAAAATACAATTAACGTAAAAAAATAATAATTAAATTGAATTAAAAAAAAAAAAATACAAAATCAAGATTCCCCTGAAATCCCGACCGCCCCTCCTTGCCATCTGCGCCCATATTTAAGAACAAGATATTTTTGAAATGTTGACGTGCGTCGAAATCAAAGCTTGCGGTAAATTTAGGCTTTAAACGACTGCAATAGTAGTGCGGCACATGTTGGCAGAATACAGACAAATACATTTAGTGCACTCAGTTAGCGTCGAAGCAGAGAGGGGGGCAGAGAAAAAAAACAACACACACACACACACGCGCGCACTCTTTACTTACTCAAGCAGCGTCTCCAAAGAGGCTTTCAAGTAAATTGAGTTTGGGTTTAGGGGCCTGTTTATATTAATGAGTCCTCGGCCGCTTGAGTTAGAGCCAGTGCTCTGTGTTATTACCTGCTTGATAATGAATGCCAGCTTGGCTAGCAGCAGTCAATGGAGGCCGACACACACACACACACACACACACACACATGCGCGCACACACACGCAGATCATGCTGCAAGCCGCCGCTGGCTGGCTATAAAAGATTAGCAGCGTCCTCCCCACTTTTATGCAGACAGATGCAGTGGCGCTCATGCTAATGTTAGCATGCCCTGCGTTTATGCCATTGCACCATCCGCAGTCTCGATATTGCTGCAGCGGCCCGATTTCTTTGCCACCCTCAAAGAAAGATGTAATTGCAGTTGAGCGGTTTTCACCTTTACGTATCTGAGAAGTAAAGACAGGATGCACTCAATTGCAAGCTTTGTTGATGTGGTTTGTTAGCATGTTAGCGCTGGACACGGCAGTAGGATTTGCCACAGTCCCCGGTTTGCGTTTAATATATTATAGTCCAATAAAATGCAGTATGTGCGTATTTAATCCGAATGAAGCAATAAAGAAGATAACTTGTTCTCAAGTTGATCGTCAACTTATTGAGAAGGATCAAAGGATTTCGATTACTCATTACACTTGTGATCAAGTTGAGCTGTTTAATTAAACAACGGGACTTTTGTACGCTAAATAAATTAAAACATATCGTGCAAAAAAGTGAAATAAAATCAGTACTTAAATAACAGTTTCTTTTTTTTTTTTTAAATGAATTCAAATACATACTTAAAAGTTAAATACAACTAATCTGCGCAAGTATTTTTCCCACCACAAGAGGGAGCTCAAGCACCGCTAGAATCACGGACTGACGCAATCCAATGCGAGCGGATCAAAATGTTACCATCATTTCGAGAAATGTAAAAAGAGCGTGCGAGGGCCCGTTCATTACTGCTTGCAAATGTTATTATTTTAGCAGTCCATCGTGCCACATTTAAATTTACAACAATAACAACAAGCAGGATTGCGAAGCTGCTGTCTCACATTATTTCTCAACCTCGTGTTTATCTAAGGGGAACAGAACTGCAGCAAAATGCATCTTTAAACATGTTGGAGCAAAAAGGCAGCACAGCTTCATAAATCTTGTCTAACTCATGTACAGATTTATAGGCCATTTGGAAAATGTCAAATTTAAAAAAAAAAAAAAAGCTACAATATCCTAAGCAAGTCATCGATAATAAAAAAATAAATCAGATTAATTCGATTAATCAATTTGTTGTCGAATAATTGACTAATTGTTGCACCACTACTGGATTGTACAAAATATGCAGCTGTACAACTGCGATATCTACCAGCTTTGCTCAGCACCGACGCTCACAAACATTCTTCGCTGCAAATGAATGCGAGCTTGGCATCGTTTGGGTCTTGCCAGATCTGTTGGCGTGCGCGCGTGCGTGCGTGCGTGCGATTTACGTGTGTGTATCGTAGTGTCTCAGTGGATCACGGGCTCTTTTTGAGTGACGCTTCCGAAGACTTTAATAATTCACTGGTCTCTTTTGCTCGCAGACACACACTGTTTACACTGGCAAGGGGATTCTGGGGGAGAGCATACAGGACACTTTGATTTCTTCGCATTGCACTTTCTGACAATCACACACACGCGCACACCCGCACACCCACACACACACACACACTCTGTAGAGACATGTGCATATAAATAAAGTTGTATAATATACTGTAAAAACAAATGTCATATAATAGTAGTGTCTTGGTCCCCCAGCTATGTCAGACTTGTCATTTTTCCACTTCCAAAAATGAAGGAGAGAAATTCTGCAGTGCTGCAGCAAAGTGGAGACTGTGGACTGCCCTAGTAATGCAGTGCCCAGTTAAAGTACACTAACATAAGCATCTGTGCTTATTTGTTTTATTTATTTATTTTTATTTCTTGAGCCTTAAAAAAATACAACAAAAGCTCCCTATCAGGACAAACGGAACCACCGGATTATCGTTTCGCTCACCGCTCAGTTTCATGTTAGCATTTCGTATTCAACAACGGAGGTTTATTCGCCCCCTTCCCATTTCAACATACAACAGCTGTTGTAATTTGCTCGCTTAGCTAACTTTTAAATTAGCTTTTTTTTTCCCTTACCGTAGCTGTGGGTTAGTCTAGTTTGTTCCAGAACACAAGTGTTGGCTTGCCAGATGCTGAATTGAGGAGAAAAACGAGGAACAAGCAAAAGCTAATTGGACTGTACCAAGTCTCTTCCCTGTCAAAGGGGGGAGAACGGTTGATTTTTGATTATATGTTTCTAATTCATGATTCCTAATACAAACGAATATAGAATGTGTGTGCGTGTAAACGTTTTGCGCATTTTAACTACCAAGAAGCACAGCGAAATCGCTCATTCTTTTTAATAATCAAAAAAGTTATGTTAGCCCGGCCCACTTGTTGCTTGGCGGAAGTCACTTGATTATCCAATGACTAAATTGGCACGCTGACAGACGGGGCGGGACTTCCGGCTTTAGGCTCGGCGGGCCAAACTTTGATATACGTAGTTATGACCTAAATGATTAATGATCAAATCAAAAATATTGAGCATGATATTTGCTATGTATTAATAATTGATTCATGAATTATAATAAAATGATTAATAATAAAATTTAGAAAGCTATACTTTATTATTAAAATAAACAAATTTTCATGATTTGGATAAATATTTTAACCTTTGATTTTTGACCAGGCCTATGTGTCCATTTTTGGCCACAAAACCTCCACCCTGGACAATGTGTACACACACACACACACACACACACACATTTGTTTTGATTATAAATCCATGTCTAATTTCACACATGTTGAATCAATTCTCCACAAAGCAAAAATAAAGAATGTGTGTTGCGTAACTTGTACGTGTGGAGGCATGGTGCATTTCCACAGCATCGACGGAAAGTCAGGCGTGACCGTACGGCAACACGAAGAGAGATACATGCAAGGCAAGCGGGTGTCATCGTGCGAGTGCAAGTGTATCGCCTACTTTATGTTTCAGCATTCGGTTGCTGTCAGCTTGATGCAAGATGACGGCACGGCGGTGATGGCGCTCATGTGGCGTCCCAATCTAATGCATAGACAAATGCATCACCCCCCCCCCTCCTTAAATAAAACTCATTAATTTGTATAAATCTATTCATTGTATAAGAAACTTTAAAGGCATTATCATACAATAATTGCTCCATCCCTCACTTCAATCCATCCCTGCGCGTCAGGAGGCAGCCATACATTTCTATGGTTAATATTCATGGGTATTTTCATAAATCAGCATACCATTTGTTTGCCGCATGCTCATTGGTGGAAACTTTGAGGTTCACTATATTGGTTTTCAAGCCCAACAAGACACTGCATGAATGGAAAATATATCAGCTTTTCAGTCCTGAGCACACTAAGTATTCATCAATTTGCAAATTTTGTCTTCAAAGAGAGTCGTACAGTGGATATAAAAAGTCTACACACCCCTGTTTTTTATGTTATCAACTAAACCAAAACTTTTTCCACTTTGGTGACCCATAACCTGCAAAACCCAATTGAAATAAAAAAAAAATATTTGAGAGGGGAAGTGAAAACAAACAACTGAGAAAATGCGGTTGCAAAAGTCAGCACACCCTCCTATAAATGGTGATGTGACGGTGTGCAGAATCAACCAATCAAACGTCAATCGACACACGCGTGCCACCATTAACCGTGCCTCTAAATAACCCCGATAAAGGTCTGCGGATCTAGTAGGCTTTTCCTGTCATTTGTGTCGTCAAATCTGACAGCGTGGTCCGCCCGAACGATTCCACAGCATCAGAGGGATCTCATTGTGCAATAAAGTGGAGAACGTTTACATTTCATAAAAAGATAGAATACCAGGCTGCGCCCGCTAAATTGTGAGCTGGGAAAAACTTACAAATTCTATCTAGAGGCACTCCAAAAAACTATTTGTATAAAAAGTCAATTTTACACAATGTCCTCATTTCAAATAACTTGACATTTTCCACTGTTACATATCAGTGGCGTGGATGACAAATGTGTTTAATTACAGCTGCCCACAGATTGTCATCGGCGTTTTAGTGGTCCTCCGCGCTTCTGCTTGTCAGCATGCGGCGACAACGCTTAGTGACAGCGTGATCTTTCCCCGTAGCCAGAGAGCTCGGCGGCGTGGCGTGCCTTCCACGCTATACAGTCAGGTGACATTTAAGGCACGACACATTTAACACTTAACGCCGTTTAGATGTGCGGATGTGCATTTTGTCTTTTTTTTGTCATTGAATGTGGCATTTCCACGCTCGGGCCGAGGGCTCGTTAAAGGTTATCTGCTAATTACAATGATGAGTCGGGGTCATGTGAAGGGGACGGTTAGTCGCCACGATGCTTGTTTTCACACAAAAAGGCCATTTAGGATGATGATCATTTTTAAATCTGTTGTTCTAAGATGTAAAGTGGGCATTTTATGGAATTTTTGTTGTTGAACTGATTGTGGACAAATAAAGCAGTATCTGCGCTTTAAAAGAAACTGTCTTAAAGGGGACGTCAACTCCAATTTTTTTTTTTTTTTACAAGAATATGTCCTATGCTCCTTTACTCGTCTGGCATTCTGATTAATATTAAGTTCGTGCAGCAAAATCGACCTGTTTTTTTTTAACACCTCAAGGGGCGGCCATTTTGCCACTCGTCGACTGAAATGACATCACAGCTGCTCAGATAGCAACCAATCAAGGCTCAGCTTCAGAAAACAAGTAAGCCGTGATTGGTCATTACTCAAGTCCTCAGCAACTCGGATGTCATTATCAGTCGACAGAGGTGACAAAATGGCTTAAAACGGGTGAATTTTGCTGCTTAAATCATATTTCACAAACGCAATATTAATCAAAATGCCATTTTTAGACTAGTGAAGGCACATAGAACATATTAAGCAAATATTTTTTGGGGGGTGTTGACCTCCCCTTTAAGATCATTATATTCTTACAGTAAGTGTTAACGAGACTACTTTCCCATGTAGCTAGCAAACACGTAGCCAAGAAGCCCTTGCAAATCTTGCCGATCTCGTTCATAAAACAAGCGACTTAATCAAAAATAATGTTTTTAGATACGATTTGAACAAACGAGCGTATGCAAAATGCCGTTGGCCATCGGTGACAATGAAGTGAAAAATGTAATAATAATAATAATAATTTTTTTTTTTTTTTAAATGTCAAGCTCGCGCCTGGTTGCTGACCCCTTTGATATGGACAGAAAAGCAATGTGACAACGATGTCCTGGTATCACCTGCAGATCAATAAACGAGAAAATGTGCTCCGGGAGGAAGCGGCGTGTTTATTATTGACTTGCAGAAGTGCAGCCACTCAGTGGGGAGGCAGCCTGCCTCCTTCTGGCGCCATTCCACCACGTCAATGTAATCATGTTAGCGCACAGGGAAGCCATTGTGGCATGCTTGCCCGTCCACGCTGGCAAGCGACAGGACAGAGCGGTGAGGATTTTCTTTTTTTTTTTTTAATCTGCCTCCTGATTGGACAAGGCTCACCACTTAGTCATGCTCAAAATATACGTTAGGCGCCATGAATAAATGCTGGAATCGTGTTTGGTTTTGTTTGTGTCTGAAGTACGGGATACTCGCGGTTCGGCAACCACGGATTCACACGTTTAGAGATTTAGACAGATGCTGACGGTAGTACTTTTTGGCACACAGCTGTTTGGTGGACAAAAATGCAGTGAAGTGGATGGCGACTACGGTTATCTTGGGTCGCTTTTTTTCAGAAGAAAATTTCCAATATTTCCATCTTAAACGGTATATTTTCAACTTGAATATAGTGATCTAGTTTCTCAGTGAAGTCTAATTTATTTTCAAAATAAGGTTCATTTCAAGAAAAGAAAAAAAATAATTGAAAATGAATTTTGTTGCATACAATTCAGTAAAGACTTCCCAAAAAAATCCAGGTAAAGTAATACTTTTTTTTTTAAATGAAAAGTTCTAGATTTTAGGGAAATACTTCACATACTTATAATTAAAAAGAAAACATTTGAGAAATCTATTCTAAACACATTCACTACCAGCTGAGTAAAAAAATGAATCTTTGACGTCTTTAGCCGTCAATGGTAGTAAATGAGCTAAGATAAAAACGTGTTTCTTTTTTGTTTTTTTTGTTTTTTTTTTAAAACATTTGTAGTTTTTTTGCAATGACTGGACACATTTTGGAGAAAAAAGTTGCAAATTTCAGACAAAAAGAATATATTGGGCAAAAAGATAATTTGTATATTTTTCAGAAAAAACATTGTGGGTGATTAAATGTCTTTTTACTTTTGACCCAAAACATTTTTGGGGGGGAGAATAAAAGGAAATGCATTTTTAGGGAAAGATTTAAATATTCAAAATAAGTTCCCTGTTAAGTTAAACATTTTAATAAAAATGCAAATACATTTTCAAGACAAGTGTGACATTTTGTAGATTAAAATTGTAATAAAAGTATATTTTTGAGAGAAAAGGGGACTTTTTCTGACAATTTTGTGTGCAATAAAATTGTAAAAAAAAATATTTGAAAAAATTTGAAAAAAAAATCTTTTTTCAAGATGAAGTCTTATCTTTTGAAGATTCAAATCACAATATTTACAAGAACCACACCGTCGAAATCTGAATCTTCTTTCCAAATATTGTACTGTTCCAAAGCTTCCTAAAGAAGTTCTCCCCTTTGCACTCGGCTGTGCTTGCAGGTGAACCTGCCCCCTTCCAGCGTTCTCTCCCACCCAAGTCCAGGCCACGACGACACATAAATCAAAGAACTGAGCAGTAGACGGTGTTTGCTGCTGTGTGGTTGCGCTCTCGTAGCCTTCCCAACCTCTCTCGCTCTCATGAGTTTGCGTTTTTTCCCTTGCTGCCTGCATGCCTGCCAATGTGATGCATACGCCGAAACTTGCTGAGGCAGCAGCAGGCGACAATATTTACTGGTCAGTCACACGTCAGCTGCACGCTCACAGCGGCTCGTCAATCACCGCTGCAACACACTCTCGAGCAGTACACACACACACACAGCTCACTGAATAAAACCGACTCAAATGTGTCGTTCTTGAACTGAGTGCATCGAGATATGTATTAAAAATCGTTTTTTAATATTTTGGTTGAGTTTGTATGACACGATATATATATATATATATATATATATATTTATCTTTAACGAAAAAAAGAAAAAACTAAATCTAATACTAAAACTTATGACACTAACAAACGCGCTCGGGAAGCCAATTAAAACAAAAATAGTAGTTTTTAAAATATTTTGGTTGAGTTTGTACGACAAGATATATATATATTTTTAATCTTAAACGAAGAAAAGAAGAAAACTAAATCTAATACTAAAACGAATGAAACTAACAAACGCGCTCGGGAAACCAATTAAAACAAAATTTAAAAAACGGATATCAAAACGAAATAAAAACTAACGCTGCACCCGCACAAACGTCCCTAAATTTTAGCGTATTTCTCCGAATGCCATGCGTCAGCCAAGGAAAAAGGGATGATAAAAAAATAAATAAATAAATTAAAAAAAAAAAAAAACTCCACTTCCCGTTTCTACAACCTTGAGATTACCATCAGCTCCACTCAAAGACTCCACTGATGGAATCTCGACGGCACTTTTTCTTCTCGCTGATGTCCTCCAGCATGCTCCTGCGCTTTCAAGTGAAAAGGAAGCGCTGCCTCCTTTTCCCAGCGGAGGAAACGCACACATTCGACTTCACAGTGCAGCGTTGGCAAACTCAACCGCCAAAGTCAAATGGTCGCCTCCGCTAACCGTCCTGCGGTCAAGGTCACTGTGCCGGCGCATATGGCGGTTGCCGTCCATCACGTCGACTCTCGCTGACCTCGCTGTCACCTTTAGGTCGTTGACCCGCGTCGCCGGCGGGGGCGGGGGGGTTCCACGAATCAAATGTGAGAGTCACACTTGCGGGCTAAAAGCTCACAGCTTTTAAGGAGGACAGGACGCTAAATGGGCGGTGACAAGAGCAACCATTGGAAGGGTTGGGTAGTGTGCACGTTTGGCGGGTGCGCACACGCCTGCCGAAGGTGAAAATCTGCAACAAAGAGAGATGAAACAAACAAAAATATGTCAGTTTCACACCTGCCATGTGCTTTAAACAAATGTCATTTTAACAGTTTATTGGTTGTGGTAATTTTGTTTTCCAAAAACGTGCCGAGTTCAAATGTATTTTTTTTTGTCTTGTGAAATAAATCAATTAATTGTATTTGCTGCAAAACAACAACAAAAAAATTGTACAATCATTTGAAAAAAATAGAAAAAAAATTGGAGAAAATAAACTACATAAAGCGCACATTCGACTTTTTAACATTCATTTTTTATTAAATAATGGGGTGATGATAAGAAGAAGAAAAAAAAATCACATACACGTGAAACATTTTTTAATTTGGTTCATTAAATAAAAAACAATTCTCAAAAATGTGATTAAGATAAATAACACTGGTCAACAAATTATTTAATCAGAGATGCAGGTAAACATTTCTTGATGAATTTTTCGCACTTCTAAAAAATTTAAAAAATATATATATAAAGATTTAACAAATAATTGGATAAATACTATAGCGTAAATAATATAATAAATAATAGGAGAAAAAAACAATTGCACATTCTGTACAGATTTTTTTTTTTAATATTGGTGAAAAGTGTTATTTTTAGTTTATTAAATTGGTGAAATACGTAGTTTGTGGATAAAACAATAAAACCAATATTTTTTCCTGACATCTCTCATCACCTCTTCCGGTTGTTTATCAGCACCGTGCGTGTGCGCGTGTGCTTACTTATTTGTAAGGAAGCCTGGAGCGAAAGAAAAAAAAAAAGTTGCGCCGACTCGGGGCCACACATGAATAATTGAGCAGGGCAGGAGAGGAGAGAATGGCTTGTGCAATATTCATATGTCATATTGAGTGGACGGGCAGCCACTGGCCCAAAATCGCACAAAGGTGACGTCTGAGACTACTTTTAAATAAAAAAAACACATATGAAGGATGTTGATTTGAGGAGGAAAAATCACTTCAATTCAAATTGTGCTAATTTGTTGCTCTGCAATAATGACTTTTTTTTATTCTATATATCAAATCTTATATGAAAAGAATATTAACAATTTTGTCTTTTTTCCTAATGTGACTATTCTTTGACAGGTAATATGATTTAAGCAGGAAAAACGTTTTCTTTATAGTTTTATATATATATATATATTTTTTTTTTTTTATAAAATAATTCACAATGAATTCCTAAAAACTGACTTTTTGTGGGAAGTGAATTAAATGAAATGTAATGGAAAAAAAAAACCATTTTAGTCTTGTACTAAAGTTATAACTAATTTTTCAACTTGAGAAAAAAGGAACTGTTAAGTAGAAAATATGCAACAATTCTTGTTACATCTTTTGCAATTAACATATGTAAATTCAGTGAACGAAAAAAATTTTTAGTAATGACTTTTTTCATGTAATACAAGCTTTTCGTAAAAAAAAAAAAAAGTTTCCTCAAAATATTTTATTTTCATATATACAATATTTTTAGTTATGAATTTTTATTTTATTTTTTTTCCTTCAAATTTTTTTTAAGAAAAAATATTTTTAAAATGATTAAATGCAATAGTAAAAAAAATTCCCAAGTGTTTATAGTTATGAATTCCTGTAAAAAAAGCCAAACTTTTGCAGAAAACAATTCAAAGTGTTAGAATCGTGACGCATTGCGTGATAATAAACTACAAAAAAAAAAAAAAAGACTGTTATTGTGTAATTAAAGTAAAACTTTAAAACGCATCACGTAAAGTAGCTGCCAAAAATAACACGGAATTGCATACACACTTGCAAACAATCGACTTAAGTGTCACGCTTAAAAGAGCAAATCAGCCCTCGGCACACATTAACGACCACTTGATCCCGTCTTGTATTTTTTTAATCAGCATAAATGTCGTCATTGAAAAGCACAATTAAGCCCCAATGATGCTGCGCGATAGAAATGAACACGTTGCCTTGACAACCACATTGACCTCTTAATACACATGCAAACGCACACGTCCGGTTTGTCTATCATTGTCCTGCGAGGGGAATATCGGCGCTGATGCTGGCAACCTGTCCACGCGCTTCAGATGTGTGTGCGTGTGCGTGTGCCACACAGGTCTGTTGTTGTTGATAAGAACTGAGGGCTTATTCCTCCCTCGTTCTCTCTCACACGCACGCACGCGCACACACACACTGGTGTTAATGAGGCCTGGGCACCGAGGAAAAGCTTCGGCCCAAATCAGAAGAGCTCTTTATCAGCTAGCATGAGGCTGCAATGTTTTTGTATTGTGTGTGTGCGTGCGTGTGTGTGTGTGTGTGTGTGTGTGTGAGAGGATTTTCACCAAAAAAAGTGCCCTCGTGAGGACACATATTTACCCGTAGGTGGGTAGCCACAAATTGTACTCAAGTAAGCGAAGTGTAGTCCTCCAAATTACGACTTAAGAATAAATAAACGACTCGTGAGTTGCTTTATGACCATTCCGTTACACCAAAGTTAAGTTCGTATTTTGTGTCGCGAGCCGATTACTTGCGCACACACTTCAAATCGACCGGCGATGAAAGGTTAAAGGACAAGAATGTCGGCGTTGAATTTGCACCACTACGGCTTGATTGAGCAGCACTTCCATGACGAAGCCTCTCGATTACACGACCGTAGAGGATCCGTCAATGTGGCGCGTGCGGCGAACAGATCCATAAAACACACTCGTCGTGCACAGTCTGAGAGCATATGTTTGCTTTTGGGTGTTCGCGGTCATTACGGCACCCGTCGAACACACACGCACGCACAGAGCGAGAGTGTCCGTCGCGTTATCAAAGCAGCAGCTAGCTTATTACGCGGCCTCGGCACCACTCAATTATTCAGCTGGAGTCCACCGGGAGAGAGGAAGAGCACAGTGGCGCTGTGTGCGCTACTTTCAGCACTAAGTAGGCCAAAGTGGCGCACACAAACACACACGCAGCATGCTACATGGCACTAGCGCACATCTGGCCACGCGTGTGAGGAAAAAGCGCGTATGCGTTGTCATAACGGGATGTATTTTTTGTTTTACGATCCGTTGTTCGGTCCTTCAAAGCGAGCAAGGCCGGAAACCATGACAACAAGACGCGGCGTGTGCCCTAAGTGGGACGAAGGCGGCTCGCAGCAGGTGCGAGTTAAACGGAATCATGTCAAATATGAAAAGGTGACGTAATCAGCGGCAAACCCGGCAGGATTATTGTGTGAATGTATTCCAAGCTTAATCTCGCGTGCATCCCCACTAAGTAGCTGTAAGCGTATTCGCGCACCATCGGCTCATATTAACACCGGCGTGATAACAGACGGACGAATAAACAGCAGTCATCGTTTGTTTTTTTCCCCGCGTACTTTCTGGTTGACACGTCTAATACAGTCGCGTGACTTCCTTGATATCGATTCTTATTTTGCAAATGACATATGAGGAAAAGCGCAGCCATGCAAAGGAAAGACTGATGCAGACGGACGTTTTCTGTGCAATATATTTATTGCGCACTTATTTGTTGTGGGAGTTGACTTTTTAGATCTGCTGTATATACAATTTAAAATTAAAAAAATGTATATTTTTAGGAATTACAATAAAATAAAAAAATTTGATTATTATATGCAGAAAGCCCAAAAAACATTTGGTCATTATGGGGATCAAATTGAATTAATAAGGTGATGATTTAATGTAAAAATAAATAAATAAATAAATAAATAAATAATAATAATAACACCGAATAACAATTTGTTTGATTGGTCAAACTGAAAAGTAAAATTCAAAATATAAAAAAAATAATAATAAAATAAAGAAACATGCCAGAAAAAAAGCTAAATATATAAATAAATCTGTTAAAATTTGATGCTGTCCAGTGTTATTACTATATTATTATAATATATATATATATATATCATATATATTACTATAACTTTTTTGATTTTCAACAAAAGAAATATTCTAACATCCTTAACCTGTCATGCATCTAACATAAGTGTCCACAAAATAATTTAATATAAATGATGCAGTTTCAATTCAAAAAAAAAAAAAAAAGCATTAAATATTCATTCCCAATCTGTCACCCACGTGCCGCACGCTTAATTGTCGTGTGGTATCATTTTAACGCACACACGCACACTGTATAATGAATAAGAAAAGTTGCAGAGGTCAAAGTGCAGCCAGAGTGCATGATGGGACGCGGCGGGCGCCTCCCACACAGCAGCTGTGTCCTGCACACTCTCACAATACCTGAAAATAGCTGCCGGCGTTCCCGCCTCATTCCGCTCGTCCCGTGTGGGCGTCTAGAAAGAAGAAACACAAAATCGGAATAACAAGCGCACTTTTTTTTTTTTTGCTTTGTTTTTGGCCCTCCTCCCAAAATCAAATGTTTGATTTGAATGGAAATGACGGCAGCTCACCGTAAGACGGATGTTCTTTGGTTTCAACTGAGATGGATTCCACGTTGTCGTGGAAACTGGCTGCGCGTGTGCGTCACACCTGTACTTGAAAATTCTGGTGGTAATTTCACATTCATTTTATGTTTAAAGTCGCATTTGGATGGATCAGTTAAAAGTTAAAATAAAGTCAAATGACTCACCCGTTGAGGTTCTTTGGCCTTGAGGACGTTCCTTGAGAGCCTGACACGATGTCATTTATGTGTCATTTTGTCAGAAAAGTACAGAGAAGAGTTTAAACCTCTCTAAAATATATTAAAACAAGCCAATTTAATGTTTTTATCTTAATTTAAAAAAAAAAAAAGAACAAAAATGTTTGTCTTTTTTTTTTTTTTAATCTTTATTCATTCCACAACTTTCTTACAACTATAAGGAGCGAGCTGGAAAAGAAAGGGAAGGCAAAAAATGCTCAACTAATAAACACATTTTTCCCTGAATGTCAGACTTTTTTTTTTTTTTTTTTTTTTAAAGAAAGAGCTTTTCCTTCAGTTTCAGTCTTTGGTGTGAGAGGCTCCAATGACATATATCATCATCGCTCGACAATCATTGTTTTAAATGATGGCGCTTCAGGCTCAAGCCAATTTCGCGTTATGGCCTTTTTGCAGGCCGCCAGGCGAACATTGACAAGGTATCGATCGCCTTTGCACCGCTTCTTATAAAATTTCTCTCTCTCTCTTTCTCTCTCTCTCTCTCTCTCTCTCTCTCTCTCTCTCTCTCCCTCTCCCTCTCTCTCCCTCCCTCCCTCCCTCTCCCTCTCCCTCTCCCTCTCCCTCCCTCCCTTGTGGTGAATGTTTGCTTTTACGCTGGGATGAGGGTCGTCAGTAGTGCAGGAAATTTCCCGTAAGGGTCCCGTATCTATGTATTGCTGAGGAGCATCAGTACCGTTCTGGCGGCGGCGTCACAGGTGGCGCTCCAGCTCCGTCCAAAGCTTTATTGTCCGGCTGGGTCACGTCGGACGAAAACGATGGCGGTGATTGGGCGAGCAGAGCAGCGGGGGCCGCCACCCCGACGGGAAGGTGTTGAGGCGAGCGCGCGCCGCCCACGCCCGGTCGTGGTGGCGCCTTGGCGTCCTCCAGCAGCACGCGCACGCTTTTGGAGAAGACGGCACGGGGGTCGGTGGGCGGCAGGGCGGGACACACGCAGCGCTCTCTCAACTCCAGCGCCTACAATAACACACATGCATAAAAGAACCTGATTGATTTTAGAACAATTTCATGATATGTGGTGGATCGGAAATCCTTTAGCGGTCCGTGTTATGCTTCCAAGTTGACTTTTGAAGTCAATATTCTCAAGAAAAATGATGAAAAATTATTTTCATTCAATAACGTGAATATTAATAATATTATCTTTATTTTTTTAAGTGTTTGATGTGTTATCTTGTAACTTGCAGACACAGAAATTAATCGGGCTGATTTGATGATGATTGATGTAATTTCTAAATGTTACATAAAATACTTAAATGACTATTTTTTTTTAACCAACTGTTATACTTTTTTATATTATTGTCTGTTAAATAATTTATTAATTAAACATTACTTTTTTGAACATATTTAACATATTTATTGTGTAATATTTTTGTATTTTTTGGGTAAATTAAAATGCAATAAAAAATTTCAATCCACCATTTAATGTGTAAAAAAATATTGTATTTTGATTGAATTATTTTATTATTATTTTTTTGTTTTTTTTTGTTTGTCATTTTAGAGTTATTAAAAATGTGCTATAAACTAAGAATTGATGCTATTTTTATCTTACTTATCAATCCCTTTGACTTGATATTTTGATTTAGATTATTTGTTTCGTCAATTATTCTTCAATCAAGCTACTTTTTAATCTACCACTTCATCATTTACTTTGCCTAAATTGAATTCATCATCAAAAAGCAGACAAAGTTGAATTTTTGATGGACTGACCCGACTGCGCAGACGGCCGCCTAGCCGTATGCGGTCACTTCTTCCCACCAGCCTAGCACGAGACGACGCAGGCAAGCACAAATTTGCGTTGAGCCATCTGCTCGTCTTTGCCGCTCGGTGAGCCGACTCAAGGTTAAAACACACCCAAAACAAACGCACTCACACACAGAAATAATGACTGTGGATGCTGACGCTTCCACAGGAACTTCCGTCTAGCCTGCAGTTACGTCTGATTGAGTCGCTAAGCCACACAGCTCGCTTGCCTCCAGGATGTAAACTTAAGCAGATATCCTGGATTTTTTTTTTTTGTTGGTTTGGGGAGGGGGGAGGAAAAAAAAAAAAATAAAATGAAACAAAATAACCCAGTGAACCTTTTACCATCCTTCCAACCTCCCAAGCCTGCAGCAGGGAATAATATATCTCTCCAGCCGCTTCATTACCTCCTTGGAAAAACGTATGAAATGTGGAGGTCCTGCGTGTGGGCCTTCACTTTACTAAAACACGATGTGTGTGCGTGTGTGTAATTGTGTGTTTGTGTACTTGCGGCACGAGGCGGTCCAGTTGTGCCACGCGGTTCTTGTGCGACGGATGCGTGGACAGCCACTCGGGTAGGCTGGGCTCTCCACTCAGCTGCTCCCTGATCTCCATCTGCTGCCAGAAGACGGGCCCCGCACGCACGTCCGCACAAGCCTGAGCATGCACACACACACGCACACACCCCAACACGTGCCAAATGTTGTTATATTGGTCGCCTAATCGCTTTTTTTTAATCACTTCAAATTACCAGATTGATAAATTGTACCTATTAGATCGTGAGCTGTGATATCAAAATTGGTTACTTTGACAATAATGCCCCCTCGTGGCGCATTTTAAAATTACAGCGAATGAAGGAGCCGTCAAGATTTGTTCTAAATCTACTTTATCCATCCTGCCACCATCCGAGCTGCTTATCTTCACAGGGTCGTATTCAAAGAGGAAAAATGTAAAAGTTTTCTTGTATTTTTTTTTTTCACTTTTTCTTTTGAAATTCCTTGTTCAAGCATCCACTCATTTTATTTCTACTAAATTGCTTTGAATCAGTTTTAATCATTTATTTTATTTTATTATTGAATGTGTGTTATTTTATTATTTACGATGATCATCATTTTCAATTTAATTTATCATTCAAGGCGCAATCATGTAACTGTGTAGTATGTAAACATTCAATTCTTTGAGTTTTATGAAAAAATATTTATTCATTTTAATTTGATTAAATAAGGTGTCATCTATGTAATAATATAATTTGTAAACCTTTTTTGGGGGGGGATTCTGTAATCAAGTCAATGGGTTACCTTCGCCGCCAACTGCAGGCCGACCTGATCCGCCTCCGCTTCCAGCTTTCTGCTGTATGGACGGTTGAACATCAACTGCAGGGGGCGCCACACAGAGGGTCATGTGAGTTTAACTGAATGTTCTTCAGCATCTTTTCATGAAATATTGTCGAAGTAGTAGAATTTAGTAGTGTGTGTGTGTGTGTATTACATAATTGCTTCTACATGTAAATGTAAATAATCCCCGTCATATTTTCTCTCTTTTGTGACACTTTAGTAGCTTCAACGTGACAAACACTGTCACGGATTGCGTTCATTAACGCAATATTAATATTCCGATTAATACGCAGCGTCACCTGTGTGAGCTTGTCCTGGGCCCACTGACCCAGCAGCGCCAGGCTGTCGCGGGGACACACGGCCCAGATGGCGGCCAGCAAGACCACGGACAGGAGGTCCACCACGTGGGACAGGCTGGCCTGCTCCGCCTGAGGAAGGACAAGGAGATGGAAAAGATGGAGGTTGACGTGGCGGTCAGGTCAGAAGGAGAACGTGGCGGGATGGTGGGGGAAAAGAAGTGCAATTTACGCAGTCCAAGAGTGGAGGGAGTCGCTGAGCTAATCAGGTGTCCTGTGGCTGCTCATTGCCTTCATCTAATTACACGCCTCCTCCCAGCTTGAAACTCCCAAACGGCACGAGCTGATGGCCCACTTGTTCACGCCGCAACGAGAATGGACTTTTAACGAGGCCGTAAACACTCGCCGGCCGCAACCCCGCCACTGACTCAACATGAATGGGATGTTTTTCGCCGCTTCAAATGGCTTTTTAATGTGCTGAAGGTGGGAATCGTAATATGATTGGACTTCATTTAACAGTAAAAAATATTTGCAAAACAAACAATAAAATTAGCTTAAGGCACTTAAAAAACAACAACAACAAAAAAAAAAGCACTCGTCCTAACTGTGCTGGGTTGTGTGTTCATGTTCACAAATGCATTTTATTACCATTATGTGCGTTATTGAGATGTCAGCATTTAACTCATTGCCTACCATTGACGGCTAAACACGTCAAATATCCATTTATTTTTTTTCTCGGCTGGTGGTGAATGAGTTAAGATGTTTTTATATCGGCCATTTTATTAACCGCAATACAACACGCAAATTGCAATCATTATTTTATATTTATTATGATTATTATTTATATTTTTGTGCATTTAAGTGCTCTTTTCTTATTATTTTATAGATATTTAATTTGACCAAAATGTGTCAAAACGGCCTAAATTCATGTCAAATGCATTATTTGCATTCATAAGTGATTTTTTTCAGCTTTATACAACCAAGAATTTTAATTATATAAATTGATGAAGACGTTATATTTGTGATTCATTGTAAATTATTATTTTTAAATGATTAAATGTAAATAAGTTAAAATGTTTAAAGTTGTTTGATTTGCACTGAGGCTTTATTAAACTTTAATTAAAGGCGTGCTGAAATTGTATAAATTTAATTTAATTATAATTAATAATGGCAGCAGTTATTATTACTTTTTTTTAAAGCTTTATTAACCATGAACAAACAATTTTAACGCAGCTTGACCTTGTTTGTCAGAAGACCTTTTTTTTTTCTATTATTTGTATCTGTATATAAAATGTACAAAAAAAATCTAAAATATATTCAACGCCACCAAATAAAAAGAGTTTGGTTTGTTAATGCAAAGCTAAATGTGTTGGTAAATTTGAAAATTTTACTAAATCACTCTTTTCTAATCTGTCCAAAAAAGGTCAGCAAAATATTGGGAACAGCTTCACGTACAACACATACATAGCTTTCAAAACGCATCATTTTCGAATTCCACAAAAATCTACACGTACGATGAACACGTGCTGTATTTTTCCAATTTCTAACCTAACGTCATGACTTACGGCGTGTCCCAGCAGAGCATGAGCCATCTCGTGTCCCAGCACGATGGTGAGCTGGTGGACATCTGCCACAGCTTCCAGCATGCCGGTGAACATGAACACTTTGCCGTTCTGTGACAACAACGCAAAACACAAACGATGAGTTTAAATTGTTTTTTGGTTTTTTTGTGATGATGACGTGAAGTATGGTTGCTGACCGGGAGCACAAAAGCGTTGGTGTTGTCACTCTGCACCACGTGGACGCTCCAGTTCACGTCGGCCATTTCGGGGACGTCCTGGTTGCGCTTGGCCAGGTGCTGTACCACCTGCTCAACCACATGGTGACGAACGTCGCTCTCGGGGAGCAGAAGCTTGCCAAACTCCTCCATGTACTGCACAGAGGAAGTGATCCGGCGTCAACAAACATGTCCTCGCTTGTTAAATTGAATCTTTTTTTTTTGTGTGTGTGTATTTAAACTTAAATGAAAGAGGTTTTGAGGGGTTGCTTTAATGAATTCAAACCTGTATTTTATTCTTTACATTTATTAAATAATTCTAGATTTTTTTACATTTAAAAAAAAATTCACCTCACCGCCTCTGAAGTGAAGGTTGCCAGCTCCATGTAGTTCTGCCTGCTGAACACCAAGAGACGTGTGCGGCCAGTCACCGGCGACTGGTCCAGGTGTGTCAAGAGGAGGAGGGCTGCGATTGCGGCGGCCGTGCTCGCCGCCGCCACCAGCCGCCAGCGCCGCTGCCATGCCCACTGGCGGAAGAGCTGACGCCGGTTGTCAGGCAGCGCCACCCACCATTTCCTCAGACTCCTGCAGTGAGACGTCAAGTCGGAAGATACTCATGTATCGTTTTATATTTTATTCTTCTTAATTAGATACGATGTAATTATAGTACAAAAAGAATCTTGTAATTTCCAGCAGTGATCAAGTGGATAGTTTTCTATTTTTTTTAAATAATGATTTAGCTGATATAATTTCCATGAGGACCATTCAATAAACATTTTAGGAAAAGTAATTCTTGTAATTTCTGCAGACATTTACTGAGTTTAAAACGTAAGAATTTTGAAGTGTTTCCAAAACAGGATAACTCTAGATTATCCGATTAGGGAAAAAGGTATAAAAGTCCAAAGACTAATTTTGCAATTTCCGTTATTAATTTTCTCGGTATGATTCTGCAGTCGTTTTCTGGTCTTAAAAAAAAGGCTAAATGTCAAAATACATCGGCTATACAAAGTCTTCACACCCATGTCCCAACGTACGCTTTTTGTGATATAGAAACCTGAGACCACGTTAATAATTAATTTCAAAACATTTTACCATTACTGTCACCTATAACCTGCATAACAAAAAAAAAATAATAATAGACCGTGTTGCAAAAGTTTGCACACCCTCATATCTCAAGATATGTCTGTGATTAACCCCTAATAAAGTTCAGCTGTTCTCACGGAATATATATTCTGCATTTAATTATTAGACATCGTTTTTCCCACCTTAGAGCATTCTATGCATTACTGCAGTTTCAACAAAGACCCTAAAATATTCTTTTCATGTCTCTGGTTTTAGATATCAATTTGTGATATTAAGCATGGTAGCTGCGCTCCTCTCCTACCTTCCCAGTATGATTGCCATGATCTTTTGGACAGGCTTGAGCACAATCCAGATAAGAGGAGCGGGTAACGCCTTCACCCGGCTCGAGGTACGAAACTGAGCCCCACATGATGGAACCTGAAGACGGGACGGAGTTTTGGACAAGACAGTCACGGTGGTTCCGCGTGGGACAAGGACGGGTCCACCGGCCCGAGGGAGGCTGTATTGAAGCCGGTGAGGAGCTCGCAATGAGCGCGTGGAGAAGGAGTGAGGGCACCCGTGGAGGTGTCGCGTCAGCTGAGACAGGGGAAGACCTCTTAATAAGGGAAACATCATGGAGGTCTTCACTGGCTGTCAATGTCACGCGAGTTCCGTGTAACCTTGGTTACATTTAACAAAGTTTCGGTAGAAAACATGTTTTGATGTCATTAAACTAAAAATGCGTTGAATTTAAACGTATGCGAAGAGAATTGTAACTTAACTTTGCCTGTCTGACATTTGTTCCATCCCGCGAAATAAGCCCCCGGAAACAAAGCCGGAAGAAATGTTTAAAGTGACCACTACCGTTAAAATATATATATAATTTTAATATGTGTTTTTATTCCTCTTCCGGACATTAAATTAGCAGTAATGTTAACTATAATAAATACTACAACTTTATAAAAGCTGTAAATTAACCCTACAAGCCCCCGGAAGCAAGCCCGTTGCTTAAAGATTCGAGTAGAAACAAAAGTACCGAATTGAAAGTTCCAGTAAAGTGAAATTTTATTTTAATACTGTTAAATCGCATGTTTTTACAATGTCTGTAATTGTAATTACAGCATTTATTTTCACGTGAGTACGTGTAAGAACTAATATTAAAATATAAATACTGAATATTCTATGACTATATTAATCAACAAGAGCAGAATAATACCATATGCGTACGTACAGTATGTTAGCTAGTTATCGGCAGTCATTTTAATTATTCCGATTAGTACAAGTAAAAAAATAATACAATTGGTACCTCTAACAATAGAAATGTTGCTGCAAGAAAAAGATGAAAAATGGCAGTTTATTGTATTACTTGATAAAAATATACAGTCATAACATTTAATAATAAATGCAAGTAAACAGTTTGTGTAAGCAAAAATACAGTCGTAACATACTTAACAAAATGCAACGAAACAGTTTATGCATTCATTCATGCATTCAGTGTGGTTCCTTCGAGTGCCTTGGCCACCAGGGGGCAGTATTTTACATGCACGTGTAGACACATGAAGAAAGTGGTCAAAACTACTCAGTAAACTGCAGTAATTGTCATTTTTCACAAAGAATAAAGAATATCTGACCGTGGGTAATGTGAGATTATATGTCTACACGTGTTTCTTCAAATATCTTTTATTTAGAGGGTTATAACAGTGTGACATCTTTGCAATTTATTAGCCCTTTTTTTGCATCGTTTATTAGCATTAAGCCAGGAAAATTTCACAAGGAAAAGAAAGTTGCGTTGTTGTTTACATACACAATGTATGAGTCGCTCTGTGTTCTATACATTTTAACAGTAAACTAAACATGCATGTAAAATAAGCATACACACTTGATATTTTACTGCCACCATTTTCCCACTCTGAGATTTTTTTTTTTTAATTCGTAAGTGGGCTCCCTTGAAATTTGACAGACCACTGTGTATACAAATAGGCAAATTTTTCTTCCATAGAGTCTGCATATTTTATGTACAGTATGTTTTTAAAACTTCACTGGAAATATATTTGTATAATATAATACTAAAAAAAACTACAAACGTAGCATTCTAGATGCAATCATATCAGAGTAAATAGTCATGTCCAGTGGACAGCACAGAGCCCAGCTGTAGTACGGTTCTTGAGTGCGTGTCACCTCCCGAATCCTCCTCGACATCTCCCGAACTCACGGGTGCGGGCGAGTCACTTGACGAGTTGGCCTCCTGGCGCTCGCCTTCACCGGGCTGCTGGGCGATGAAGTCGGAAAGGAAGAGCGCGTGGATTTGAGTGAGGAAGGCTTCTCCCTCCTCGTCCTCGTCGGGCAGCGGCTCAAGGTACCTGGCCAGCGATGACAGCATCTGAACGTCGGACAGACAGAAAGTGGTGGGGGGAAAAAAATGGTACATTATCCTTTTAAGATGATGTTTGATTGATGGATGTGTGTGCTGTTACCTTTTCCAGACAGGTGAGGTGGGAGTCCCTCCGGAAAAATCGCTCCATGTGCACACTCCTAGAAAGAAAATGTGGGAAATACACTAAGGTGATTCGATTCAATATGAATGAACTTGTCAGTACTGTAAATGTGACATTTGCTTCCGGACTATCTATTATGAATTAATCGGTTGAGCGGTACTTCAAACCATAATGGTGTTGGATTTCTCACCCTGGTGTTTGGGAATACTTTTGGATGATCCACAGGGCTCGTCTTAAAGTCTGATCCCAGTCTGGGATGTCCTGTGATGGCAGGAAGTCAAATTTGTAGGGAAGCTCTGGGAAACAAACGTAAAATGTTACGCATGTTCATTGACAAATATCTTATGCACTTATTTAAAAAAATATTAATAATATATCAATTTTATATATATATATATATATATATATATATATATAATTTATATATTATTATTTTTTTTTTAAATACAGTACTACCTATTAATCCCAGCAGAACACACAATATTATGTTTACAGAAAAAAAGTCATATTTAAAAATTATACACCTTTATGCTGGTAAAATTAACATTTATATAGTGAAATATTATGAAGTAATTCTTTTCTCTCCCCGAAAGTCAGAGTATTGGAAAACTTTTTATTTAATAATAAATGTATTCATGTGAAATGAATTAATCAATATCTTAATATTCCATGTTTTTCACGTCATGTTCATTCCAAAAAACACTCTTTGTACTGCTCATTGATATTTTTTTGCTTACAATATATGTTTTATAGTATTAAAATTTCATTCAAATTCATGCAAATAGAATTTGTCTCTCGTGGTATTAACTTATTACTCAACTCAACTGTATTTCAAAAGCACTTTAAGACAACCGACGCTGTACACTACTTCTTTTATCATGATACAACATTTTTTTTTTCTCCCAACGTGACATTTTCTTGTCGACATACTTTGCGGTGCCGGGGCCTCCTGGCTCTCCTTGACCAACAAGCAGGTGGTTTGGGAATGCGGGGAGGGATTGGCCGGGTCGTACGGGCTCACTATCATCCCGATAAAGGGAGCGCCGCCGCGGGAGAAATAACTCTAAAAACAAAATAGAAAAATTGAATAAGCAAGTACTCATAAATGTGCGGGCCAACTTTTGTTTCACGTCACCTGGAACTGGTCCTGCGTGTTGATGTCGCGCACGGACGGGTTTGGGTTGAAGGACGGGTGGGAGTGGTACCAACCCACCACGCTGAAGCCCAGAGAGGAGAGCACGTCGCAGGCCTGCGTCTGAGATAGAGGGTCCATCTCGCACTGGAGCCCCGTGCTCACACTGTTGCACGGCTCTGCGGCACAGATCTGCATCGCACACACACACACAGAAACACGGGTATAGTAGATGGCCGTCAAGTAGTCATGACATCTGTGGTCATATTTAATAACTTAGCCCCACCTTCAACACTTTCTCCTCCTCGTTGAAAGTTCCTCCAAGCAGACCGATCACCTCGCCTCGAGACACGTGAGCATGCTGACCGGCAGTTAAAAAAAAATCATTACATTCGTTTCATTTAGAACACTAAGCATTTTCTGTTCGCAAATTATAGTATTTCTTTGTGTAATTAAAAAAAAGGTTTCATAAGAGGGTGTTATGCTTCTGATTTACAACTTTATTTTTGTAAAATGACTATTTTTGTCTCACCAATTTTATTTTCCTTTTAATATTAGGAACAGTAAGAAAAAAAGTTGTAATATAAATATTAAAAAAAGAAAAGTTTTTGTGGGCGTAAATTCTCTACTTATGTGAAAAAGAAATTCACAATTTTACAAAAAAAATGTTGGTTTCTTTATAAGAAAAAAAAAGAAATTTGACAAAAAATGAAGTTGGATTATTATGAGGGAAAATAATTTTTAAAGCACAAAATGATCATATAACATTTTCTCCATCATAATATTACGACTTTTCCAACATTTTTTTTTCTTGTAAAAGGTAATAAATCTTTCACTTTCACACTATTTTAATATCATTTAATTCTTGGAGAACTACCATTATTCCTATTTTATATATTTTTTTAAATTACTCTTTTGAAGTCCCTCATAATCTTATTACTTTAATTTTGTAATATTACAAATTTGAACTTGTAAAATCAAATTATTTCTTTGAAACAATTTCCTCATATTAAGCAATAATTCCCACAACATTGCATTTTTTTTAACATGACAATTATTTATTTCAAATGACATGCCGTTTGCGTGAACGTGTGCTCACCATGTCCATAATCAGCAGCGTCTCAGCACACACGATGACTTGGAACGGTTCCTGAAAAATCCCGACACTTTCAAACGGTGCTTCGAAGGATACCACATGATGAAAGAGCGTTCCTGTTTCAATATGAGTTCTTAAATGAGATTCTGGTCGGCGGTAGTCACCGACCTGCGCATCCTCTCCAAACGACCGACATGGAATGAGCTGGAAGGGATCAAGGGACCTAAAAACAAGTCGCGAGCAACATGGACGCTGAGTGTTCGCAAACACAAAGGATGACGTTTGGAGATGCGTGTGTGTGTCATATGGACATCGCTCACCCTCTGTGTTTGGACATTTTGCAGGCTTTGGGCCGCTCTCTATGCATGGCCAGCTCCCCGGCGCTAAGATGCTAACAACAACAAAGATGAAGATGTGTACCAGTGTCACGAAATGATGCTAGCTTTGTACTGTATTGAGGTGCGTGTGAGTCCACACCTCATATGTTTGTCCCTCCAAGTCTTTGGCGTCGCACCAGTTTCCCCACGTGTCCCTCACGCGCCGCTTCCTGGTCCGCTGCCGACAAACAGCCAGGAAATTTATATATATATAATATTTAAATAATTTATAGACAAAATAACTAAAGACAAAAAAAAAAAAAAAAACAAGCCGAGTGGCCCTCAACCCCACAAAGGACTACAAAAATGGCCACCCTACCATACTCTGCAGCCTCTGGGCCAGTTGGTAGGCCTCCCGCACATCTTTGCCCTCCTTCTGCTTCGTGCGGTCCGCCACCCGGGGCCGATTGTAGACAGCTTGCTCTGAGAAATCAGAAAAATGAGGATGAAATCAATATGTAAATCAATGTGAAGAAAGTGTCGCAGGTTTGTACCGCAGTTGAAGTTGATGGCGCCGACGAGCTCCAAGTACGTGTGTATCCTCCCGATGCAGTTGACGTCGCCGCAGTTCTTCAAGCCGGGCCGCACCGATGTCTTGTTCAGGTATTTGGGTTTGCTCTTCAGCCTGCCAACCCACCACAACGGCGTTAGCATTCCACGCACTCCTGTTGTGCGCTACGTACTTTAGCGTTTTTGTTTTCGTGCTTCACCATTGGTCCAGGATGTAGTTGCGGATCTTCAGGTATCGCTCAGGCGTCTTGGAAGGCCGTCCCTCAAAGAACTCCGGGATGGCTTGCTTCTCGTCCTCGCTGATGCACCCCACGTCCAATTCCACTTCCTGCTCCGGCGCTTTCAGCTCCTCTTCCTCCTCCTCGTCCTCCTCCTGATCTTCGTCCTGTCTGTCAGCCTCTGCAGCTTCCCCGTCCGCTTCTTCCTCCGCTTGCTCGGAGGCTGTAGACGCTTCAGCTTCCGCCTCTCGCTCGTCGGCGAGCTCCTCCGAGAGGCCGTGCGGAGGTCCGGGCGGAGACTCTGGCTGACGCTCGGCCCCGCGCTCGCCGCCGAGGTCGTCGGTGATATCCACGTCCTCTTCTTCGTCCTCATCTAGTCTCTCCATGCGCACCGTGTTGCCGGCGCTGAGCTGAGCGGGTGGCGATGGCGGCGCGGCGCCTGCGGAGGGAGCCGCCACTCCCGACGCCAGCTTGGCTTGCTGGTTGGCGAAATAGCAAACATGGGATTGGTCGGTGTCATTTTGTGGCGAGAAATTACACAAATAAAATGCTGAATATATTTCGATGTGAAATATATTATAAAATATTTTAAGATTAATTTTAAGTTTTAAATCAAATTAAAAAAAAATAAATAATAATGTCATTCCAAAAGCAAACTCATAAATATACACTTGAGTATTTCTATGGATAAAAAGATTACAAAGAAGTTGAAAGTTGGGCCTATTTTTGAGTCATTCTTTTGAATAATTCATGATATGGAATTATTCTGCAAAATTGTCTTGGATTAGTTTAAATGTAAGGCATGACTCATACGCTTGGGATGACTAATATTTAAATGAATAGTTACGATTAATACTCCAATGCAGTCATTTGCAGTGAAATGAAATGACTCACCTTGCGTTTCAAATACTGTCTGGCGTAGCTCTTGACCTGAAAGACGCTGCGGCTGCCCACCAACTTGGCAATTTTGGTCCACCTTCGCCCAAACTGCACCTACACGCCAACAAGACAGCTGACATATTTGTACTTTCATGACTTGATGATGATGATTTTTAAAAACCTACCAGCCCCTCTTCAAACAGCTCTTTCTCCTGTTTGGACCATCGGGATGAGGAAGAGGAGGAAGAGGTGGTCTTAGCTGGAGACCTGAACAGAAAGTCAGCATGTTTGAAGGATGGATAGATTTTTTTTTTTTAATTATTTCTATAAAAATGTGAAATTGAGCAACCAAGTAAATCTTTTTTGTGATATGCTATCTGTTTTGAAATGCACTGGACTTACTTCTTCACTTTCGGTTTGTTGTTCGCATCGATGGGCCAAATATGGTTAGGAATCGCCTGGCCTTTCAGATAGTATCTAAAAGTAGTTTAGGTCAAAAAAGGATAACCAAGAATTGCCTCAAAAGCTGCTAAACGAAGCACAGGCATAGGGCAATAGGCGTGATGCAGTCATGGCCAGGAGGGGGGGAAAGGATACTGCTCCTCCAGTAACATTCTGTGGATGGCTTCTCGATTTTCATTGCTGATGGAGGTGTCCAACTCCCAGGGCTGAATCGCAAACACATATTGTCAACGTGAGCAGATTCGGGACACATGAAAGAGCAAAATGCGGTTATTTATGGTGTGATAGCTAGGTTGATTACCAAAATCCCCACGTTGCTCTTCCAGGCAGATTGCTCCTGAACTAACCTTCTTGCATCTTGCTCACTGTAATAGAAACAACACATGTTCAGAATCATTCACTAGTCCCTAATTTGGACACTATACTACACTATAACACGCATACTACCCATTCGAATTAAACTACAAAATGGCAACGTAACTATATACAGAACACGATATAGTTTATTGCGAGTGATTTCAAACACAGCCATTTTTTCATTTAACACTGAATGAGCATTCAGGTTTATGACAGAAGCCTGACAGCCTTAACACAACTATGCTCAGCTTTAGCTGAGCTCGTTTAACGGAAAATACGCAACCAGGACTACAGGAATTTAAGTATGAGACAGCTCGTGAAATAAGAAAGCCATAATAATCGAGAATTACGACAACTAAAGAGGTCATTACCCGATATTAACATCGAACTCTTCTCCCTCGATGTCAACATCTATCTCGTCCTCCATCTTGAACGTAAACAACCAGGAGGTGACCGGAAGTGACAGCGACATCCTCTGGCTGGAGTGACGAACTTTGCCATGAAATCATTAAAAGTCGCTTCAACTACGTGCGTAGTTTACAGGGTTTTGATAATTACGACAATATTTGTTAAAAGCAAAATATTTGTGACCCCACAAATGCTTTAATAAACACAATATACCGCGTTACGTTGCCTAGACGACAACACGGATGTGAGAGCGACACCGTGTGGCCGGAGGGACGAATACAGTAAGTATGGGACGAGGCTGCGTTCGCCTCCAACGCCTTTACGTCCTGGCTCGGGTTTCTTTGTCGCCGTATTCGTTACTGCGTTATAAACCGAAAAGCATCTAATTTGTGTTACCGCTTATATTCTATTTTAAACAAATAAACTATTAAAAACACGAATATTTCCATTTAAATATGTGCAGAGGGGTCAGTAAACTAATAAGCTGAATTATGCACCAGCCAAGATTAGAATTAGAAATCTAAAAATAAAACCTCAGAAGAAATGCTTGGAAAAAAGCCCCAAAAATATTGCACCCACAAAATTATTAGTGTGTAATTTTTACCACTCTTTTTTTTTAATGGGTATGGATCCCGGTAAGATAAAGTGTACACACCCCAGTTCAAACACCAGGTTTTGGTGCTATGAAAAGAGTTAAGTTATTTTCCAACCTTAAATGTGACCTATAACCTGCACATAAACAAAAAAAAGGGATGACAAAGTGAAAGACGACATAAGGTTTTATTTAGAAATTCACAGTTTCTAATGGCACTACAGCATTTGTAGTAACTCACTCCTGCTCAAAAAATGACAAACTAGTGTGCAGCTTTTCAGAGGAATCACAGAGATTGTGAAGGAGACGAAAAGAAAAAGCTTTGAAAAGTAGAGAAAAAAAAAGGCATGAGGAGTCATTTAAAAAGTGCACACGAAGGTCGTTCAGCAGCCTGTCTCGCTGTGTAGAATCAAAGTCGTCTCGTAACGCACGAGAGAAATTGGAAGTAATCTCATATGAATGCACACAAACATAAAAAAAGGGGGTAAAAAGACAACATGGCATGACATGAATAGTGTTCCATACAACCATCATTTTCCCTTTTAAACGAAATCCGCACACAACTTTCAGTGAGTGAACAAAAGAGGACACGCACACGTACACACACAAAGATGCAGACCCACCACGCTCGTGAGAAAATATTAAAATCCTCTTTCACAGTCGAATAAATTGTGCAAAAGAAACATTTAAAAAAATAAAGTGGGTGAGGAAAAGAGGGGTATCATAGTTCCCAGTCTCTAAAGCTAACCACTCAGGGCCTATCAGAAAACACTTTTTTTTTTTTGTTTAAACGCAAACTGTTTACAGATGAGCAAATAGATTGGATGCCGATATAAAATAAAACAGGCTTAAAGAATTAAGTGCAATCCGGTTTTCCACCAATCAAAGCAGCAGCAGCAGAGTGAAAATCAAAACATTTTATCAAGTCATGTGACCGTAGCCATTTTGTATCTGTACCAGTGAGTGTATTTGCATGCACAAGTAATATTTAGCTTTTATTGTAGTCATTTCTACGACGGAGACTGGCCAGCCAGTGTGTAAACATAAATAAATAGATAAATAAAACTGCTCTTTCAAACTTTTGTGTGTGCGCGCGCACATGCGACCAGCTGGGCTCAGTTACAGAAACGTGTGCATGTGACATTATATTTGTGAAAAAAAAAATATTGTTAGCATAATAGTCATATTTTCCATAGAGATTTTGATTTTCAGGGGAAAAACGTCATGTATACTTTGAAAAATATATACTGTACAAATGAATGAATGAATTTTTTTTCCCACGAGCCGACAGAAGAGGTTGGAATATTTAACAGTTACACATTTTCCTTGCAATAATAAATGCTAAATATTGTTTTCAAATCATTTGAATGTTTTTGAGGAAAAAAAAAAAAAGTCACGTTTGCTGCTGCGTCGAAAACAATTAAAGGGTGAGCGGGGTAATCATAAAGTTAGCGTTTTCGTCATCGGGCTGCTGAGCGAGTCAACTCACAAGAACTGGGTGGGGGGGGCACTCAATGAACAAAAACAGTGGTCCCAGGAGTCATAATGGCAAGCTATGAAGGAGAAGAGGGGAAAAAAAGAAGGATGTATTTTGTAACTCAGTTCTCTTGCTATGATACATGCTTTGAATACTTTGTGGATGCACGCTTCAAATAGACTTGTCCACGCAAAGAAACGTGTGTGTTTTTAAACACCAATGACAATGGGTCATAAAGGCACGTAACCGTTAAAAGGTCTTTTGAAGGGAGCTGACGAGGGGCAAAAACGTGGTTCTTTGGGATAAAACGCTTCAGACTTGTCCGCTGATCGCCGTCACCCGGATGGTGCTCACGCCGAGCTCCTTGCTGCGCTTCATGAGCTGCCGCAGGCTGGGCAGTGAGGCCACGTGCCCCTCCGCCAGCTCCGTCTGCCGCGACTTCCGCCGTTTGGTGGAGCGTCTCTCCTGCCGGGACTTGGCGGGAGGGGCGGGCGGCGGGCGAGCGGGCTGGAGGGGCGCCGTCAGAGGCAGCTCGACGCAGGAGAAGACGGGCGAGGGAGGCGGCAGGCGCCCGGTGAAAGACTCCTCGGAGTGGCTGGACGAGCTGGAGCTGCTGGTCTCTGATGGGTACTCCTTTGAGGAGTCGGGGGGCAATGGTGGGGCGTCCTCGGTGGGAGATGGAGCGGGAGGAGGAGGAGGGGGTGGTGGTGGTGGTGGTGGTGGGAGCGGAAGGGCAGGGAGTGGCGGGGCAAGACATGGGTGGAAGCCGTTGCATTTGATGTCGCCGTTGCTGAGCGGCGCTGAAGGGTCAGACGGCTTCAGGGTTTCTACTTTGTCCAAAGGTTTTGTTTTGCATCGTTTTTTCTGCGAGAAAAGAAAACAAGAAATGTTTTTTTTTTGTACAATTTTAAGAAAAAGTTATAAGTGTAAAACAAAAACAAAAAATGCATATTTGCGTGTCCACTAGCTTAATGCTAACACACAATTCAAAACACCATAGACAGGCTAAATAAACTAGCATTGATGCTGCAACATTTTTTGAAAGATTATGGTATATTTTTGAAAATGTAAAGTTTTATTTCATGATATAAGATACATTTGAGCATAAAAAGTGCCATCTGAGAAAAAGCTATACATTTTATTTTATTTATTCATTTGGTGGTGTCCAGATTCCGTCCTGCGTGGAGTTGGCCTGTTCTCCCCATGCTTGCACAGTGGGAGGTCACTTGTCAAAAATATGCATGGTAGTTTAATTGTATATTAAATTATCCGTAGGTGTGAATGTGAGTGTAAATATTCGTCTAATTGTGCCCTGCGATTGGCTGGCGACCAGTTGAGGGTGTCTCTCGCCCCTTCACCAAACAGAACAGTCTCCAGCAACAAACACACGACCCTTGTAGCGGGAAAGATTTTTTGAGTGCGTCTCTGCACTCCTTTGTAGAAGAAATTGCCGCATCAAATTAAAAGAACACGTGTTTTTGATTTTATACTGTTAAAAAAATAAACTGAATTAAATCAATAAAAAAGAGAAAAACAAGTGAGACAATTTACCTTTTTCTCTGGAGAAAACCTTAGCGGTTCTACAATGTACAAGTCATCTGGACCTACTGAGGAAAAAAAAAAAATAATAAAAAAATAAATAACAGGGAGGAAAAAAAAAAGCATATGCAACAAACCACACTTGAACTTTTCTATTAGAGCGCAACTGGCAAACGTCTACCACGAGCCAGCAAAGCTTCACACTCTATTCTTATGCTCCTTAAGCCTGCATGTGCTCACAAGCTGCCAGTGACAGCTTTCAGCCATCAGGCCAAACACCCACAGGCAGTAGAATAAACAGCAGGGGGAGTCGCATGAATCCCTTGGTTTTTTTTGGGTTTTTTTTTACCTTCTGTGGACGACAGGTGGAAGGACTTGGAGCGCACAAGCGGACACATCACCCTGCGCTTGAGGCTCATGTCGTCGTACGAAGAGAAGCATCTCTTGGGGCTGGGGTAGTACTTGCTCTTGGGCAGCGAGACGTCGGCGGAAGCGGCGGCCGGCCCGGTGGCGGCGCAGGAGCCGCGGCAGCACTGCAAGCACACGAGCAGGCCCAGGGACACGCAGAGGGCCAGAGAGACCACCAGGTAGCTTTGGCGATCGGATACCTGCGCAGGGGATCCACATGAGAAAAGGGTTAGCTGTCAAGTTGTATATTTTCAAGTTAAAAAAAAAAAAAAATGGGATGGAACGTTTAATTTTGTCAAAGAGGACGTCAGAAATCTAGTGATGGGAAAATGACACTTCAAATCACAGTTTTTATTCCTTCAGATGGCACTGTTGGCGTAAGTGTTGGCAAGTCAGTGTGCTTTTGGCCTATAACAGTGCCATCTAGAGGCGTTTAAAAAAAAAAAAAATCAACTGTTTCATGAAGCAAATTTGAAGCTTCATTTTCTCCATTACTACTAAAAACCAACAAACATCCAGAGTTTTTACCTCCTTCTGAAGCTGCCCGACGGTAACAGTAAGATTAAGCATCAGTTTGGTGATGTTCTCCAGCTGACTCTGCAGAACCTGGATGGAGTCCTGCTGCTTCTGGTCCTGAGGAATGACGCAAAGCTCAGTCAGATCATTTACGCTACAACACCGTGGACTGCTCCGCTCACACCCAACCTGCTCCTCGGCGATGCGCGAGGTGTTCTGAAGTTTGATGACGGTCTTGTTGAACGCCCTCTGCATCTCCTCCATTTGTTTGCGGTACCTAAAGCAGCAGGGAATGGTTGTGTGTGTGGTCGGTCCATTTTATTTATACAAAAAAAGTGATTTTACCTCTGGCTCAGCTCCTCCAGGTATCTGCCAGACAGACTCATGTTCATCTCCAGAGCTTTAATCCTGTTGTTGAGCCTCATGAAGACACTTTCCTTCTGGCTTGAGCCGTGTACCGCCGCCCCGTTGGCCATCGCGCCGTTGCCGCCCACAGCAGCGCCACCGTTGTAGTCCCCGCCGTTTTGCAGCTCGGCATAAAAATCCGTGGCGGCCCGGTGCACGCTGCCGTTTAACAGGTCGTCCTCCGTCGGGTCCGTCGCCCGCTGAGGTTCTCCGCCCTGAGGGTCCCCGTGATCCTCAGGAGGGGTGTTAGGCTTCTGTTGGTCGCTTTTTTGCAAGTTGGTAACACAGTCAGGGTTTGATAGAGGTGGAGCTGTCGGCTGCTCCGTGGGAGGGGGGGCGAGGTCCTCGGGGCGTGATGCAGTGGGAAGGTCCTGTTCCTTCGGGGTGGGGAGGGCAGCATCCGGAGTTTCCGTTTGTGGGGTGGGGAGCTGTGGTGCGGGGCTCGCTACCGAGGGGGGCAGGGTGGCGCTCAGCCGCTGCGTATCGGGGAGCGGAGCGGCCTGGAGAGGCGGCGTGGTGATGGGGTTCAAAGCGGCGTCTTTGATGGGAGGCAGCAGCATGTCCTGGTGGGTGGGCGTCAGGGAGGCGTGGATGTCCGAGAAGCTGTGCGGGTGAAGGGCGGTCGTTCTGCTGGGCTCCAGCTGGATGTCGGGTAGCGGAGTGTGAGCGTGGGGGGCCAAGGGTGGTGTGAAGGCGGACTCAAGCTGAGGTTGGGCGTCTCTTTGGCGACTGAGAGGCACCTCGGGGTCCGGTGTTTCTGCAGTCAGGGGAAGAGCTTCCTGGGTAGGTGAGGGTCCGGGGACGGGGATCTGTTGCGGTGTGAGGGTGGGCCCCTTTACAACGGGGCGCATCTGGCTGTGAAGTTTGCGGAATCGGCCCTTGGCCAATATTGCGCAACACCAGCGTTGGAGGAGCTCCGGTAGTGTGGCAAGGCAGGACAGCGAGGACAGGGACAAGTAAGGACAGTATGCCGAGCTCTCCCTGTCCGCTGCCAGGTCCTCCTCCTCCTCCTCCTCCTCCTCTCCACTTTTGAGCTCCTCCTCCTCCTCCTCCAACAGGGTGACAATCTGTCTGTCCGTGTGGGGTTCGAGTGAGGAGGGCGTTGTGGAAGAAACACTGGCGCCCTCGGGGGCCGTGGAGTCTGCTGGCTCGACGGGTTCTTTTCTGGAGGAAAGAAAATAGTTTTACACCAAGGTCCTCGAGGGCTGTAGACACAAAATTCCCAGATGTTTGTCGTAGTATCAATGTGTAAGGCACGCACCCAAAACACAGATACTACAGTTTGAACACATTGAACTGGAGTTTTCAAAATAAATTTAACTAGGGTGTTCCAATTTTTATTAATTTTTTTTTAAAGATTTTCACTCAAACATTTAATGCGCAATGTAATTTTATTTATTTTTTTTTTTTGGGGTGGTGTTCAATGGGTTGGATTAAAGAACTTTGCGGGCATTATGCGGCCCGCATACCATACTTTGCCCACCAATACTCGATTTGTGCGTCAATGGCCTTACACAGTAGAGTTTGGGGGGATTTCCTCTGGCATAGCAGGCGCAACCTCCACAATCTCCTCCTTGTTGATCAGAACCTCTTCAGTTATGTTCCCTACAATTGGAGCAAACAGCATTTTTAAGACGGTTGTCAAATTGTCCCGAGGAACTAAAGACTCCACAGCGCTTGCTGTGCATGGAGCTTATGTCGGCAGCGTGCAGGAGAGAAAGCTCTCTCCCGGCAGCTGGGCTCATATGTCCATGTTTGGGGAAGTCAGGAGATAGAACTGGTTTGTTCCGGTTCGAACCCATCTTGCCTCCACAAACACACATATCACGCAGAAATGAACAGGAATACCTTCTGGCCCTGAGAGGCCGTCCAGCTCGGGTTTACCGCCCAGCACGTTAGCAGCAATGTTGTTGACCATGTTGAGGATGGCGTCTGAAAGGGAATAACACGCAATGTGGGCATTTTAAATCAAGAATCCGGAAATATTTCACTCTCAGTTTTGACAAAGTGCAACAATTTTGGTTTTGTGCACGTACTCGTTGCGGAGCCAAGCAGGTTTTTTGACGCCTTGTCCTCAGATGGTTGATAGCCGGGTGGATAATCTGTGAAGACAAGCGCACGTTTAGACACCTCCAAGAACGATAACAGGATGTGCTCAGTGGACACTTAATTAGGTACACCTCACACTTATCGTCTTGCGGGAAATTTACCGTAATCTTCATCCAGGTACTCTAGCCTTTCAGAAGGATACTGGGAATCGGCTATTTCTTCATATTCCTCCACCATGCTGGTACCAAACACCCTACGCAAAAACAAACACACGCTCTGTTACGTCTGCAAAGATGCCTACGGAAGAAAAAAAAAAAGACGGTTAAGGGTCATTGTTACAAAACAAGAGATGACATCATCTTTCCAGTGGGAGAGCAGCTCGGTCGGACAAACACGCTCTCGTGATCATGAACAGTTTGAAGGAATACATTCATGTACTCCTTAGTCTTTAATATTTAAAATAAAATGGGTTTCGATGTTAAATAATTAGTGAGTACGTCACTTTCAGCCATGCGTCAAGAGTCCGACGAAACGGAGGGAAGCCAAGTAACGTTTCAAAATAAAATATTTTTCAGCATCGAATAATAAATAAAACGGAAGTGCTCGCTCTCTCTCTCTCTCACATCTCTCTCTCGCTCGCTTACTCTCCTCTCTCTCACAATCTCTCTCTCCCTCTCGCTCGCTTACTCTCCTCTCTCTCACAATCTCTCTCTCCCTCTCTCGAACTCCCTCTCTCTCACACACACACACTCTCTCACACATCTCTCTCTCTCTTGCTCGCTCGCTCTCCTCTCTCACACTGTCTCGCTCTCCCTCTCTCTCACACACACACTCTCTCTCTCACACGCTCTCGCTCTCTCTCTCACACTCTCTCCCTCCCGCATTGTAGTTAAGAATGATAAGACTAAACTCTGGTGGTGCAGCTACAACCGCAAACAGAACCAGAACTACCAGTAGAAACAATCCGTCTTACCTGAAGAGACTGAGGGGACAAAAGTGTTCGGAGCCAAAGTGGGAAAGAAGCTCAACCTATAAAAAGGGCAAGAAAAAAATATTAGGCATGATTTAGCAACTATCCTGACACTGAATACACTACTCACAAAAAACTATAAAATATTGGGGCTTTTGAGTGAAATTTCAGGATGAACCTAAAATGAACTGAAGCATTGCACAGGTGCAGTTAGAGAGCATTTCAGCTTGATGCTGACATTGAATTTCACCCAAAAGCAAAAATTCTCATCATGAGTAGCGTTTCTCCGCCTCAATTTTAAGCCACCAAACCATCATCAACGTGAAGCGGGTACCGTACGGTAAGCGTGCGTGTTAGTTCGCATTCACATGCGCAGGTGACGAGTGTCACCCCCCCCCCCCCCACACACACCAATTAAAAGACACTTATTAGGACAGTACAAAGACAGCCTCGGACAGAAAGAAAGAGAATGCTAACCTTGATGTACTTGATGAACATCTGAGGCCAGAGCAAGACAGCACAACAGACGACGGGAGAAATAAAACAAAAGAAATGAATTCAATAAAAAGAAATGCAAGCATTTTCTATAAAGTTGATAATTCCACATGATGGAGATTTTTTTTTCTAGCGTGCATCTAAGAAGAGACAGACTGACAAGCAGAACGTAGTCAGAAAAGATGTGAAATGTCAGCGCAAGACACGACGCGTTCCATACCAGGGGTGTCAAACATATGGCATGCGGGCCAGATCAGGCCCACTTGAGGGTTTCAGCCGGCCCGCGAGATTTGGTCAAGTATAAAAACAAGCACAGCCCAACTGAATAAACAGTCGCACCAAAAATTTGCCAAATGGCCAATGTTCGTTGCAAGTATGATACATCTGTAAATGTATGCCGATAATCTGCGTAATATTGACGCCAAATGTTTTATGTTACAGATCATGATTTTACTGGTCCGACCTCCTCGGTAATAGATTTCCCTCCATGTGGCCCCTGAGCTAAAATGAGTTCGGCACCCCTGTTCTATACTAACAAGATTTTTGCGACGATGCAAGTTAACTTGGAATTAGGCACATTTGAACCAATTTAAATCACATTGCAAAATGAAGTTAACTAAACCACCCATTTTACAAAAAGGCCGCTTAAAAAAAAAAAAAAAACGGTCTACTTGCGGTTAGATTCCAAGGATGGGATCTTGAGACTTATTTGTGCATCCTGTTATGACAAGTCAACTCAATTTAGTGTCAATCAGTCAACTCAATTTGGTGTCAATCAGTGAAACAGGTGGTGTGGGCTTTTATTTTAATTTGCCAGGGGACATTACGAAACATGAACTGGCTAATTCAAACCAAAACTTCTGACTTGCTGTTCAATTATGTGCAAAGGTCCTTGAGACTTTTTTCTGAGTTTTGTTGCGATATACATGTCCCCTCAGTTGCGTGTCAATCGGTGAAAAGAGGAATGGAGGTTCATTTTTTTTTTTTTTTCAAAACTTGTGTTTGGAACTGTTGAAATACATTGTCAACAGGGTACAAAGCGCATTTGAACTTTATCTCACAGTGTACAAACAGAGCCACTGTGACGGACGCACAATGTGACAGCCATTAATAAGAGTAACATTTCGCCATTCACTTGCTCCGGGATTGAGTTACGCACCCTCGCTGCTGGGTTCAATTACCGTGAAGTCATAAGAGGCCCCCCCCCCCCTGAGTTTACAGGCATGAATGCCACTTTGTGAACTAAAAGATAAGCATTAAATGCATTCTTTATGATCCTCCCCCACGCCCCTTCAGGCACATTTGTACTTTACTGAGGTGGGTGGAGCAAGGGCAAAAAAAAAAAAAAAAAAAAAGGGGTTGTACCTTCACATATTTAGCGTAAAGCTGTTCATCCAGTGGAAAGCTCTGCACAATGCGCTCGTCGCGGGCGTGGAAAGTCCCCAGCTTCACCCACTTGTTGGTGGGGTACCTGCAAAAGACATGCGGACAAAAGTGAAGCCTCGAAAATCTGCCCCCCAGGCCGCGTACCAACACGCAGGCGGGTGCGAAATGCCACACGGGTCGAGACGCCGCTCAAGGGCAGGCGTCGCACGCCAGGAATAAATCCTGAAGGTCAAAAGAGACGATAAGCTAAATATTTTCTGTGTCAAAATTCTGTTTAGGTTTTTATTTGTTGTGCGTGTGCAATAATAATGGGGAGCGAGACATCAAATATTGATTAACGCTTAGAAAACATTAAAAGTGAATTTTTTTTCTGCCAAATTACAAAATAAACTAACGCCACAATGAACCCATTAAACCGATCAAATTTCAGATGAAAATATTATTTAAAATTGGGCGATTATCTTCCAACCAAGTGCAGGTATTTCTGACTTCAGCAGTTTTGGAGATTCAAGCAGAAATGACCAGATAAGGTGCTTAAGCAGACAAAACACCGTTTAAAAAAAACTGAATTTAGGAGTTAGAGCCTGGCGTACCTGTCACTTAGGGAGACGAGGAAATCTTTAGGTGTTGATGAGAAGAGTTCAAAGTTGGCGATGTCCAGTTGCTTGACTTGAATGGGCTCACAGAGCTCGATCACAAACCTGCGGAGTGGTAGAGAGGTGCAAGACGATCAGCGGGTTTCCACGGTATGCCATGGATTCCGATGAGAATGGAGCCGGATGACAAAATGGAATGAAAATGCTCCTGATTAAACCTCTCGAATCGGAATAAAAAGGCAGAATCCGAATGCAATTTTATCCGGATTCACTACAGTGTTAGATTTCTTTTGCCAATCTGAACTTTGTTTAATTTCAACTTTTGCATCACACTATTAATTATACTCCATAGAATCTTTTGTTTCTATTTGGCATTAATGTACAGATCATTATGATTATGATCATAAAAATTCATTTAGCTCTTGACGGTGGCATTATTTTTTTTGCTGCCTTGAAGCGCTCCCAAATGCTTAGCCCCGCCCCCTGAGTGCTATCAGTGTAGTTGCACGCTGATTGGCTGAAAGCTGAGTGATGCGCAGTGCGGTGACCAAAAAACTTCATCCAAGCTTGACAAAAAAAGTCGGCATGTAAACTCGGCTAAACATATATGCACCAAAAATGAATGAATAAATAAATAAATAAAATGAATTAAAATAAATAAAAAAGTATTTTGTCTGAAATTACCAGATTTTGTTGCTGCAGGGATTCAGCATGTAAAGATCCATATTCTCCATGAGAATAGCCGACGTGCTCTGGAGGAAGGAGATTTAAAAACAAAAAAAAGTCCGTCTTGTTTAGTTTACGTTGTTTTAGGAAGAAATGTGAGAAGAATCCAACCGACCAACCTTGGCCTCATTGTTTGCAGAGAGTATCTTAGCGCCACACTCCACCGAGGCGTAGTTATTCTTGAAGTTTTTCGGGACCTTCTTCACTGGTTGGGCAATGCCGCTAGCGGGCGTGTGGAGATTTTGACCTGCGCAGAGGGAGAGAAATGGACAAATTAAACCTGAGAGGAAGTTAAAAGCTAGAAACAACCAGAAGAAAAAAAATAAATAAAGGAGACGTGAGGAATTGTAGAGAATCCTCCTTAAGCTACAAGAGTAGTGCATGATAAAGACGCTTACTTTTCTCCTTCTCCACCTCCATGACTTGTTTCTTCCACTCGTCAAAAGTTGGGATGTCATCTTTGCTGGGGACCGAGGGATCCGATTCCCTGCCAGAGCCGGCCTCCCCCGGCTGAATGGCAAAAGCAAAACATGCATTTCTTCAAATTTATTTCGTTGACAAATTGTTTGAATTTTTCCTCGTAAAATTATGGATTTTCCTGATTGTAATTCTGTGTGTATGTGTTATCAAATTTAAACTTTAAAGGACTAACATTTCTTGAAAATAGTTGAATTTATTCTTGTAAAAATTACAACTCAAATCTAAAGTATACCCCCCCAAAAAAATTAAATAAATAAATTTATTAATAAATTAAAAAAAAAAAAAAAATCGCTAAAACATTTTTTCTCGAAAACACATACATTATTCCCATAAAATTATAATTTAAATCTCAGAACTTTCTCCAAATCGGACGAGAAAACTGTCATATTGTAAATTGGTGATTCAAAAAATTAAATCATATGCTGGAGATAAGTATTTTATTCGAGATTAAAGTGAATCTTGTCATTCATTATCACGAAAATATACTTTTTTTTCCCCTCAAAAATATCTTCATTCTAATAACATTACAACTGCCTCAAAAAGAGTCGCCATTTTGTCTCGGTAAATAAATCACTTATTACTAAAATCTTGAAAATAAAAAAAAAAAAAAAAAACTCTTGGAAGATGCCAATTGCATTAACTTTGTCTTCCAAAGGGAAATAAATTGCTCGAGGCCCCAGAACGCCTTTTTGGACAGTTTTTGTAAAACTGCTGTTAACAAACAAAAAACCATCCGTGGTAGCGATAATAAGACTGCCTTTTCCGTATCTGTGTGGAAAAACAATAGTAGGATGTGAGCCACGCGACTCAGCATGTCCCTCCTGAATCATTCATAACTCCGCCCCGCCCCCGCATGTGTAGCTCTGCTGCACGTCAGCTTACTCAGACGTGGCAAAATGAGGATGCATTATTTGTAGAGAATTTCCGCACAAGTGGGGGCAAGCTATCTATCGGCTGACGTCACATTTTCCATTGAGACACAGCGGCATCGCTCCAGTGTCAGCTCAGGTTAATGAAAGAAGAGAAAAAAAAGCTACCCAACTTAGAGAAATTAATTCATCGTGCTGCTAATCATATCTCACTACATTGACCTGCTTCTATTTATGCAGAGGAAGATTAGGGAGGGGGGGACAAAAAAAAAAAAAACTAGAGAAATGACTACAAGATTTGTCGTAATCTAACTTACTGCTTTCAAGAAAAGTTGTATACTCGAGATAAAAAGTAGTTTATTTTCTAGATTAGACATTTTGACAATATTTTTTTTTTAAATTCAGAAAATATTGCTTTACCTCTCTTCACTAATATACTTTATTCTTATAACCTTATGACTGTTGAAAATGGAGTTGTTTTATCTGAAAATGGAATTAGTTTTCACAAAAATGTTATTAATATTCATGCCAATAAAAATGTACAAATTTAGTCGAAATGACACTTTTTGCTTAAATACAATACCAAATGTTCTAATGAGTGCTATTTCGGAGAAGCCATATTTTCGGATAGACAAACAAATTTCCATATAAAAACTAGCATACAATATCATTTTCATCATTTTATTTTTACAAAGTCATTATTTTAAAAAAAAAAAAACTTTCTCTTCTATCCTGAAAACGTAATTTCTGAAAACATAATTAATGACGAAAGTTATATGGCTATTTTTGAAAGTATATGACTTAAAAAAAAAAGAAAATTGACTTTTTTTTTTTTTTTTTACATGATTACCCCATCAGTCTTTTTACTATATTTCTCTCCCAGGGTGACCACAAAACCTCTCCAAAATATTCAAGAGTGAAAACATTGAAATGTGAACAACCTGCTGCTGGTGCAAGGAGCCATTGTTGTCCCGCTGCGCCTCAGCCAGTCCCTTCTCCTGCATTTTGTGTTCCTCCTCCTGTTGCTGGTCCGCTTGGCTCGAAGTGGACTGAACCGCCACTGCTTCAGTACCGGCATCTTGGCTCTGGTCTGAGTGCTGTTCCTCTTCGTCAGCCTCTCTACAGCCGAAATGAAAGCAGACATTCAATTATCAAGCAGACGGAGAATGAAAGAGCGCCACTGCCAACTACTGGAGAGGATGTGCAATTACACTTTATTGTAATACGTCGGGGGGAAAAAAGCATGTTCCCCAGAGTCACACGAGCCCCCCTCAGCATTGAACTGCGCCCCCCAGGGAGGCCCACCGCACTATTCGAGAAGCACTGCGTTAGTGGAATATGAATTAAGCAACAAAATCCACCCGTTTTTATCCATCTCCATTTGCCACTTACTGTCGACAGAAAATGACATGACAGTAGCTCAGGGCTCAGCTAACGACCAATCACGGTTCACCATATGAAAGTCATATGATCAAACTCAGAAAAACAGGTGGGAAGTCCACAAACTCATTGTCTGGCAATCTACAGAAAAATGCATCTGGAGAAGCGTCATCATGTGACAAGACAAGGATCCAAAATCACTTCAAAACAACAAAAAAAATAGTGCAAGGTATCGCCCTCACCCTGTGGGAGCGGGACCGTCACGCTGCGAGGTAGGTGTGTCGTCTGCTTCATGGAAGGGGGCGGCGGGGTCGGAGTCGGGGTGATGATGTGCGGCAGCCTCGTCGCTGAGGACTTCGGGGGAGGCTGGGGTATCGTCGGGCACGTGGTCCGGTGCGGGAACTGGCTCTGATGCGCTGGAGGAGACTGCGGCTTCCTGACCAGCATCTTGGTCCCTGACGGGGACCTGGCTCTCTGAGTCACTTCTCAAGTCTGACTCAATCACGGGTTCTGACGAGGGTTCTGGCTCAAGAGCGGCAAGTAGAGGATCAGACTCTGGATCCGAATTTGCTACTTCCACCTCTTCCTCAACTACTGGTGGATTCACAGTCTGTAGAGACAACAAGAAAATTCATTAGGTGATGCTAAAAAGTTGTTTTTCCTGACCGAACAGAACAGAGCCTCATTTGGTTTTTTGAAAAGGCGCTTCAATGAAAAAAATTGGCTAGCAACATTTCTTTTGTGCGCCTGATGTAGCAAAGCAGCCCCAGAACACAATTGCTGTATTTTTCGGACAACAAGGCACAGACTCAAGGAAGAAGTCTATTTTGGGAACGCAAAGAGCGCCACTGCCAACTACTGGAGAGGATGTGCAATTACACTTTATTGTAGTACGGCGGGGGGGGGAAAGCATGTTCCCCAGGGTCACACACGCCCCCCTCAGCATTGCGCCGCCCCCCCCCGTACAACAAATAAGTCAAACTTCATTCCACTTCCATACATGCTGTCGCGTACTGTCGATTTTTGAGAAAATTATAGGATTTTAGTCCGGAAAATACGCTCAGCCTTTTGTTTTGTTTGACTTCATCCAAAGGACGCGCCTTCACGCCAACGCCAAAATAAACATACCTGTTCTTGATGCACATGGTGAGCTGCTCTCTCGGCCTCTTGTCCCATATCGTAGGAGGTGCGTGTTGTCCATTCTTCCACCTGCTATGGAAAACAAAAAAAAAACAAAACGAAAAAAAAATTTTAAAAAATGAATAAATAAAAAAAAAATCTGATTGTCGAGCTTAATGGACGCTGACCAATTTTCCGTTTTCGTAGAGTGCGACTTTTGCCGTTGAGTGAATCTCACACTAAGCACCCCTTACTGGCAAAGAGGTGGTTCAGCAGGATTTTTTGAACAGATATTGAATTGGGGACGATAATATTGCGATGCATCGGATGATTGCGATTTCTGCCCACGCTTAAGAAGTGGCAAATATTTCACGAAACATCACTGTAATGTGCGTTACAAGTCTGCTCCAACCACATCAACGTTTTGAGCTGAACTTTAAACCCAAATCACTTGTCTTAACTAGTGGCTAACTTAAGTAACATTTATACCCTCCAGAATACGACTCACGAGCCAGAAATGGTCCCGACAACATGGAACTAAGATTAATTTTACGAGGCGGCTTTCAATTTGGTGCTTTTTCCGAGATAATCAGCTGTAAAAATCAGTGAGATGAGGTGAAATACGTTCCATCGGCTTCAAGGACTTGGCCCTCTCTGAGTACACACACGGGTGTGACCATAATCCCGAACCGCCTGCTTCTTTTACCCGGTCAATAAGAAATTGACCCTAGTCCCTGCCGCACCATCTGGGTGCTGTACGTGCTCTCCTGTCTGATAATAATCGCGGACGCGACGAGACAGCAGGATGAAACAGCAGTGGCGACTTTGAAATCATTAATTCCGGAAACATTTTAATTGTACAGACAACAGGAACAGACCTGGAGTTGCGCGGAGTCCTGCTCCGGTTTCCGGTCATCGGGGTTTTCGTAGATGTCCTTGTCCCCAGCAGGCTGACTCGGGTCAGACAAGCTGTGCTCTGAACAATAGGCATGATGATTGGGGTACCTGAAACACAGAAAATTATTTTTTTTATCATTTTATTTGATTTATTTTATTTTATTTTTTTAACTTTCAAGTTCGATGAATCAAAAGCTGGTTTATTTTGGCTCGCTTCAGCACACATCTCTCGCAAGCATAGGCAACAGATCTTGCCAAAATTTTAATAAATGGTCAATCGACTACAACTCAGGACGAATAGAAACAATTTGCCGTAGTAAACGGTTTGTTTTCATTGAACTACAAGACATGCAGCTGAGCCTGGCAGCTCCGTGCACTTTTTGGTAGACTTTTAAAATTAGGGTTGTCTATTTTTTTAAATTCTGAAAAAAAGCTTTAAAATGTAAATCATTAAAGTTGTTTTATAAACATGTGCTTAAAGGCATTTAGTTTTCAGCTTTCTAGATTTTGACACCATTTCACCCCTTTTATTCAACAAATGAATATCGGCTTCAAATATCAGTTATCGGCCTCCATGACAACTAATATATCGTATCGGCCCTGAAAAAAGAAAATCATATCGGTCTATCACTACTAAAAACTGAGCGGTATGCCATTTTTTCACAGTGTAAAAAAAGTACCCAGGTGTCTGAACAGCACACTTTCATCAAAATAACTCAAGAAGCAAAACTTCAAACTCTTTGAGACAATGGCAAAAATGACCAAATCACATTCACCCGGCTTCAACCACTGTGGGCGGTGCAAAAGCAGACATCTTGTACGACAGCCGACTTATAACAGCACCCAGGTGCCTTCATAGCTCTCTGACATTCACTTGTCAAAAAAACAAAAGATGACAAAGCGCACTTGACATTCACTTGACACACTCATTAAAATTGTTCCGTCTCGGGCGGGATGATTCAGACGTCTCTCCCGGCCGACACAAAATGTATACAACTTTTTCCTGCGTTAGTGAAAACTGTTCTGGAACTATTAGAGACTCGGGTCATTTTCCATAATAAGTCACGTGAAATAAGGAGTCACAATTGACTGCATTGGATCACACTGCCAAGTCATTATCAAATCTAGGTCTAAGTAAATGCGCTCTGTGCCCAATTCATTGGTTAAACGACGGTTATTTTTGAGGCAGATGAGACCAAGAAGCAAGATACAAAAGACAGTAGGAGTAATACAACTTTATATAGCGCAATTCACAACAGCTGGATGATTAGAGATAGACCGAATATCGGCCAGGCCGATATTTAGCATTTGGCCGATTATCGGCCAGGCCGATATTTGGCATTTGGCCGATTATCGGCATTGACCTTAATTTAAACCCTCAAGACTGATACATTAAAAGCCGTTTTATTTTGGCTCTCTCTGTTGTGCTGGTGGCCCTGCCTGCAGAAGCAGATTGACCCGCCTATAGCAACATCTGATTGGTTCCTTGTGCAAGTGGGTAGCAGCCCATCAGTAGTTAGCTGCCTGTTTGCTTTTTCACCTCGAGTTACACACACACACACACACACACACACACACACACACACACACACACTACAAGAGGCAACAAACACCATGTTTAATAAAAATGTGCTTAAAGGCAATTAAACTAAATCAAGTTTTGGAGTTTTTTTTCCCAAAATGTTGACACCATTATACCCCTTTTTTCAACAAATGAATATCGACTTCAAATATCGGTCATTGGCCTCCATGACTACTAATAATCAGTATCGCCCGCAAAAAAAAAAAGCGTATTGGTCTATCACAATCAAGGCTTTCCACAAAGTCGTTGAAAACCACACAGTAACCGAAGAAATAGCAACCATGATATAATATGAGCTGCAGACTAAATTTAGGTCTTCTGCTTAAAGGAGCTTGTGTTACATGGATGCACACGCAGTGGATGCGTCACTCGCACAGGATTTCACGGACATGTCTCTTATGTAAGAGTATAGAAACGGTCACAAAAAGATGACCTTGCCATGTATTGCAACCATTATGTTTCAAGTCTGAAGAAAGAAGAAAAGATGTGATGCAAGCAAAAGAAATTTTTCAAAAAAAAAAGGTCAACCAAACCAGAAAAAGATGCCAACCAAACCAGTAGATGACGACAAAGCGGGAAACTAATCAGAAACAGAAAGCTATGAACGTTGTCATAGCAACCCAAAAGGAGTTTTATTCCAAGACCTCCCATTCAAATGAAACAATTCTTCACAGAATCCTATTTTGCATGACGCACGCATTTATTTGTGACGCGGCCACCAATATCCCTGATAACAATCGCTTCTTTCAATAAGTGAGTGCCACGAATTGCATTACATCCTTTATTTATTCTATTTTTTTTTTAAGCAAACATCCTTAAGCAAACAATCCTGTACAAACATTCGCCATCACGAGCAAAAAAAAAAAAATCATAATTCTCTTGGCTACTGTAAAATGATTCAATAAAAGTCATTCTACGATGAGGCGGACGATGGGGGCAAAGGCAACATTCCTTGTGAATGAAAAGAAAACAGATGAAAAGAGAGAACGAGGGTGGGGGTGTGGGGCGTAGCGTGGCCTACTTTTGGGCACCAATGGTTATGCAACAGCGGGGCGAGGATATTACATCCAACAAATGGCTTGGAGGAATGAAAGCAGCGTAGAGTCGAAGAGTGCTTGAGCGCACGATTGTTTGCGACACACAAACAAGCTAGCAAGAGCCTTAAGCAAGACCAACGAGTCAGTAACTGCAAAAAACATTCCTTACCCAACGTGAACCTCGCAATTAAGCTTTACTCTGAAGTGAGAAAATGTTTTGTTCCCTTAGATCGAGTTGAAATGTTTCTGCCTATAAAAAGGTTGCACAAACAAAAACACTTTTATTACATAAAACATTTAAAAAAAAGTTTACGGATTTTTAATCCTGGTTCCTTGCGTGAGCCATTTGCTCGTACCCTGGCCTCCACCCTTCCAAAAACATTCACGTTAAAAGAAATTGAAGGCTACCCAAGAGCAGGGGTGGGCAAAATTTTTGATTCGTGGGCCACGATGGGTTCGAAAATCTGACAGAGGGGCCGGACCAAGAGCAGATGGATTTCGTGTTTTGGTAACCAGAGAAAAAAAAATACATTTTAATTTCAAATGAAAATGAACAAAATATGTCTAAGAGTGCGCCTCCTAGTGGGGAGACATCTGAATTACAGGGAAAATAAAACATTGACTAAGTTTATTCATTTAATTCTTTTCAAATTCGGCGGGCCGGATTAAAACATTTAACGGGCCGCATGTGGCCCCCGGGCTGTAGTTTGCCCACGCCTGCCCAAGAGTGAATGTGAGAGTGTGAATGCTTGTTTTTCAACATATGCCCTGTGATTGGCTAGTGTAGCCTGTGTCTCGCCCAAAGTCATCGGGGATAGGCTATTAACTCATTCACTACCAGCCGAGTAAAAAAAAAAAAAAAAAAAGAAAAGAAAAAAATCTTTGACGTATTTAGCCGTCAATGGTAGTGTATGAGTTAAGCATGAGGATTCTTGAAAAGTTAAAGAAACCAAAATATGCCAGCAACAGTTTTCACTGCTCAAAATCGGGTGGACAAACGATCCGAAGGAAGGACCGAAACGAGCCCCAATCAGACGCCAAGAAGTCATCCTCGACAAACGCGCTGCAATAAATCGCCTAAGCCCATCTAACGTGGGCCGAACATGTCATCAAAGACCGATCAAGGAATGGCAGGGAGATTTAATTCCTGTTGGTGTTGGGCCCGAATTAGCGGATAAACCCATTAAAACGTCAGTCCACTGCAGGAGCAAGAAAGAAAACAACAAGCTGGCGATGGTTGCATCTACCGGGTCAAACGGTACCGACAGCTGCATGGCATGCCATCGGGGCCTTGCTCCCTTCTTGCCGACGTTGGCGTGGTGATTAAAAAAATGTTCCCAAGTGTCAAGCATGACTCCACACGTGAGCGAATGTGGCCTCTCTCGCTCTCTTTCTGTGTGTGTGAAGTGTTTTATGACTAACACGCATTCCGTGCAGTCCGATAATGCTGACTCAGGACTAGCGTTGCCCTGCCCCCTCCCCCCCCCCCCCCCCGGGCCTCGCAGGGAAAGGAGCTGGGCTGCGTCAGAAGATGACGCTGCCGCTGGAATGCAGGCAGAGCTGTCTGCTGGATCGGAAGCCACTTCCACTTCTCCCCTCCTCGACGTCCCTCTCGCCTGGCCTTGAGCTCGCTCGGATCAGCTGCTCATTAGAAACTTGAACGCACGCTGCTGTTCCTGAAGCTAAGCGGCGGGGGCTTTGATGCGCGCTTAACGCTGCGTCGACCGTAGTCTCATCTCGTGTTCTTACAACGGTGGCAACATGAAAGCAACGCAGTCAACTTGTGGTTGGCAAATCTGCGTCCAGGTTCTGAGATTCAGGGTGACTAACTCAAGAGTTTATTATGGAAGGCATAAGGATTTAGACATTGAACAGTTGTCCATGTGAATTTAAAAGAGGGTAAATTATAAGTACTGTATTTTCTGGATTATTAAACACCTGTAAATAAGACGCAGAATCTCATTTGGGGAAAAAGCTAAAAAATATATATATATATATAAATTATTTAGCGTATTTTCCGAACTATAGAGCGCCCCTAGTGGTGAAACAAAATACACAGAAAAGCCACATGGTTCCAAATTTAGGAAAAAAGTGGCGGTTTACAGTCCGGAAAATACGGAAAATTAATCTGCAAATGCTTCAGAAATAAATGGGAAATAGACCAGCTGAATAAATTTAATCTTATTTTTGTCCTGGTCAATTTGGCAGAATACGCTGAACCAGTCAAATAAACAAACTATTCCCAAGTTTCAAGTAAGACTACATTTAGATTCAATAAAAACACTAGAATGAGTAAGAGAGAGCGAGTTAAAAATCCAAGACAAACTTTGGCAGAAGCGTATTGTGGGTCAAGGCGGAGTGCCAATAATTGCTCGAGCAGAAGTCGGCCAGTCGATTCTACCGGAGAGATGAGGGAACAAGGGAAAAGTTGGCATGCGTACTCAAATTCTTCGGACTCCGGTGAAACGGCATTTTGCGGTAAAGCCATCCGATCCCTCCATAATCCCCCTCGACGGGCGCATCCTCAAACATTTGTAGCATGGTGACTAAATATTCAAATTCTGCCCGGTCATCAGTATGCGTACAACCTTCAGCTATTTCAAAACTGCCTGTGTAAATAACGACACGGTAATAACACGACATGCATTTCAGGAATGACTACACAAACCTCGAAATGATATCAGTCAGAATGACAACAAGCCCTTCAGTGGCTTTCTTTTTTTTTTTTTATCCTTATCAAAAACACGTTGCTTATCAAGTCACGCGGCATGAGGTCCGGCACCATTCCAGACTTGAATACGACACACGAGCTTGACAAGAATCGTTATACAGGACCGCTATGGGGTTGTGCGCTTGCAAAAATAAATAAATAAATAAATAAATAAATAAATAACTACACACTGGAGTCTTTCTCCGAGCGTGCACACTAAAAAACACAAACAACACACCACATTGTGTACCCGTCGCAATTTAGTAATGTTGAAACACCGACGGCGAGCATATTAGTCAGGGCAGTTTTATTGATTTTAATTTTTTGTCATGTCAAATTGTTGAAAAAAAAAAAAAAATCACAGGACATCTCCATAGAAACACTTTAATAAAAAAAAAAAAAAAAAGAAGAAACTGTAATTGCACATCCACAACAGTAGGAGGCAGTGGCGCCCGTTTATTTTTCAACAAATTCATGCACTTTGAATCTTTTTTGTTACGAAACTAAAAATCAATGTTAATTATTCTTTTAGCAAGTTGATCTATACTTCTCTTTTTCTCTCTCTAATGTTTACTAGGATAGAATGTTATGCAGTGGCGTAATTTCCTTTAGAGAAAAGATTCGCTTACGTCAGGTGTGGGCAAACAACGGCCCGGGGGCCACATGCGGCCCGTTAAACGCTTTAATCCGGCCCGCCAAACTCGAAAAAAAAATAAATAAATAAATCTTGTTAATGTTTCAATTTCTAAATAATGTGGTGTGTCAAACACATTTTGTCGTAATGCCGGGGTGGGTGCTGCTGTTTGGGTTAGCAACAGAGTTCAAAAAGACTCAAAACTATTTCATATCCGTGTGTGGTGAACGATAGCATCTATTGACTGAGATACTTAATTAAACTTTTTATTGACAGATAGAGGGAGGCGTTTGTGTGTCTTGAGCAAATGACGCATCCGGCAACTAAATACGGCACAACGTCGAATAGACGACGGTCGCGATTTTGATGAAATACAGTTTTGGGATAGAAACGCAACAGGAAGACCCGCTAAAACATATTTAATCTGTAAAATAGGATCATGAGAACATGGTTGGCGATACATCTTCCCGTATAAAAAGCTTGGAACACAATGTTCCCATGTAGCGCTACGGACAGGGCCTCTTTGTGATAATGACCCTCAGCTGGGGGGGGTGCAAAGACGCTAGCGCATTCGCTGCAAACAAGTCGGAAAAGGAGCCAGGGGAGTCGGTGCTCGCAGCCAAAAGGTAAATAATGAAGAGAGTCAAGAGTGAGCGAGGGGGAGGGGAAGCTCAGCATGTTCTGGAAAGTGAGGCAAGCGACCGAATTCAAGAGCATTTTTTTAAGAAGACTTCGAGCAATTTCTTCAAGATACCAAGAATTCACAAATTAAGGTTTGAGTAGTACGTACACCTTGCAGTTTTTTTTGGAGACTCGGAGAACTCAATCGGTTCGGAGAGAACGGTCTGGGCCCATGCAAACGACTGAAAAAGTGAGCACCCATAAAAGTGAAATCATCAATTGCATTTTCACGCTTAGAAGCAGCACTTCATCATTTAGTCATTGAATTATCCATTCACCCGTTTTCCATACTATGTAAAAAAAATAAAAATAATAATACATTTGTCACTAATTTTCTCTGTAAACAGTCCCGGCATATTTTCTCATTTTAAAAAAAATAAATTAAAAAAACACCTTAAGTTAAAAGATCGCGAAAAAACGCTGCGATCATGAAGTCACTTGTCAAGCTACTGCTGGTGAAGTTTGTTTGTTCACCAAAATAATGGGCGACAAAAACTTAGTTAAACAAGTTGTTGGTGCCTGTCGAGCTCTGAAATTGTTACACAAACTTCATCAGAGAGAAAAAAAAAAAGCTTATGTAAAGAACCCGGAGCAAAACTGGAAAGTTTATTTTCCTATCAGCAGTCTACAGAGCTTAGCTGTGTCCATGGCCAGTGGGCAGGAACAATCGAGTGCCAGTCCAGCTCACACAGAACTAGATCTGGCCGGCTCGGCACAGTACAAAAAAAAAAAAAAAAAAGGTGAGAAAATGTGGAGGCAAAAAAAAAAAAAAATTGCACAAAATGGGAAAAGCAGTAAGGAATTATAACAATTGAATATGTAACGGGCTTCTCAATAATAAAAACAAAATTACAAAAATATGCGGAGGCAAAATGGTAAGGTGAATGTTGCAGCTCGAGTCAATTACTGTAACCTGAAATTAGATTAGATACAATTGCCTAGTACAGGCGTGGGCAAACTGCGGCCCGGGGGCCACATGAGGCCCGTTAAACGTTTTAATCCGGCCCGCTGAACTTGAAAAAAAATTCACCGAACAATCATTTGAACAAGTAGCACCCATGAAACATGAAAATGCAAACAGAGTTCCACCGGCCTCCCCACGTGAGCATTAGCATTTTAGCCGCTAATAACCGCCGGACGAAAGCAGCAAGCGTTTGCCTCATCTTCTGATTGTGCACATTTGCAGGAAGCAATGACGTTAACCCAGTATGTAGGATTGTAGCTTCCAAAAATTTTACAGGGTGTTTATGACACCTCACAATGTGACTCGTGGAGTATGTGTAAGAAGAGAAGGCGGCGGGTATGCACACATGCATCAACAGGCAAACGAAAATGGAGGTTTCCTGAGACCTAATGTCCCACCCCCCAAACTAATACTCAACAACTGCCCCCTTAATAAATCAGCGAGGCTAAGAAACGCCTTGATTCAACAAGCTGCCGTGGATTACAAGGCATCGATCGTCTCGTGGGACGTCATGTATAATCTCCAGATAGCAGTCAATTAGCTATCTCTCAGAGTGTTAAATAACGTTGCATAATGATTGTAATCCGAGTGTGACACAGGGAGCAACGGAACGTGATGATTTGATAAGCCGCCTTGGTAGTAGGTGAAGCTCAACGGCAGAATGTACTTTTTGCCTTCGATAACCCGTCAATGGCAGTGAATGAGGTGAAGTGGTACCTTGATTTCCCTAACAGGCTCATTTCCCCCCCACTAAAATAAATGGAAACGGCCTCAATCAATACCAAAAAGCTGCAACTCCATTTTTTTTTTCCACCCACCGAATGAGTTAACTCATTTACGGCCATTGACGGATATAGACGTCAAAAAGTGTTTTGTTTTGTTTTGTCCACAGGGGCTGGTCGTGAATGAGTTAACTCGGCATACTTTCTCGCGGCGACAACACATTAGTAAACCAGAATGACGCCGACATCACGCTGCGTCCTCAGGGATGTGTGAGAGTTGGCACAGGGGAGCGAGAGGCTGACGACAGGGAGGTTTTATATCTGAAATGTCCTGCATGTGACGCCGCATGATCATTAGCAGGCAAGTGCAAATGTGGAGAAGAAAAAAAAATAATGAATACTGGTCCTACATACTGGTCTTGAGGAGTCGGACATTTTCAGGTTTGAAAATACGCAGTAATCCACCATATAGTCAAGGTTAACTATTGATGAATTTACCGAGCAGTGTTTTTTTTTTTTTTGGAGGAACCCACCACCAATTATTTACAAAAAAAAAAAAAAATCACCAATCAGTGCTTTATTGTGCTCTTTTTGAAACTCACTAAGATGACCCATTTATAAAAAGGAAAGCAAAACAGTAACTGGCATCAAGGAAGTAATGCATCTCAATTGAGAGACTCTGTAGTTCGAGGAAGAGCTAAATTTAGTTTGGGTTGTTAAAAATTTTAAATAAAAGTAAAAGTAAATCAAATGAATAAGCCATTTATTTTGGATGATAGAAAAGGTTTACTTTTAAAATTAAAAGCAGGGTTTTTTTTTTATTATTATTAAATCAGTAGGTGGCGCTGGACTCATTTCCCCGATATCATTTGCCACTGTGGGAAGGTTTGTCCGGGTAATCAAGCACTACATATTCAAAGTGCAGCAGTCGCAATTCATACTCACCTTTTGCTTTATTTAATAATATATAACATAATAATAATTAATAGCAGTTTAATCTCGTAAATGCTCAAAATATCCTCCTTCAACTTGCAACATTCCGCAAATCTTTCTATAACATTGTGACAAACTGCACCACATAAATTCACATGATCAATTTCAAACAAAGCGTCTGAGATGAATGCTTGTTAAGTTACAGACGGTTCCAAAATTGTGTTATGTCAGTATTGTAAAAACAAAAGATGAGCCATTATCTTCGGCTGCTATGAGGAAAGAAATATTTGGAAGCTCACCTACAACTTAAAAAAGGTGTGCACAAACACGTAGATTGCAGGAAACAATAACAGGTTTTTTCTGTCAGGCAACACATTTGGTATTTAAGTCACTTAAAAAACAAACAAAAAAAGAATAGAAAAAGAAAAGAAAAATAGTCCATTTATCCATTTTCTATTTCCTCATTCTGGTTGCCAGCAAATTGGATATTAGCTCAGCTGATTTAGCAAGTTATATTTTTTAAATAAACTAGTGTAATATGAATGTTTTTGGAATGCGGGTAAGGGAATATTGTGCTGTCAGCTTCAAAATGGACATGCATAATTTACTGCGGGTTTGTCCTATTTGTGCACGGGGCACCTCGCCTACCCACGACATCATCCACTTTTCACATACATCCGCCCCTTACCACGCTGCATTTTTTTCCTGTAAAACATTACAAGATAATCACTTGTAAAAATCTACCTATGACGACTTGCAGAGTCCCCAAAAACAATCCAAAGAGGATTGCATTCAGGCCAAGTCCAGCACATGTCTGTCCAGAGTGAGGTGTAAGCGACATGTAATCATGAGTTATAGCGGTAGTAGTTGTAACGTTGTACTCAAATAATACAGTATAAGAAAATAAAATGAGTGTTTGTTTTATTTATTTGGTCAGCAAACGAGTGACCTCGGACACTACGAACATTAACACGTGCAAATCTAATTATTTTTAGGCGTTTTATTTATTATGTACAAAAATTTGCTATTCTTACTGTGTTGATTACCCATAGAAATAAGTGAGCGTCTGTCGTACATATTGTGACTATTTGTGTCCAAAAATTAGCCATGACCGACAACCGTACAGGTGACATGAGCTAGCTTGATTGCGCAGAGCGGCGGCTTATGAGTTAACATACTTATATTTAAGAAAAATGTCATAAGGACAATGTGAAAAGTTAATGACCGTGTATACTTAAAGGCGAAGACACCTCACCTTCCCACACCACCGTTATTTAACGGGTATTTTCAAAGTAAATTTAAAGGGCATTTTCCAGTATGTTTTCTTAAAATTGGCCATTACCGGCCGCCGTACAGGTGACAAGCTAGCTTAACCGCCACGATGATTGACTAAGCTAATCAAATGCCCAATAAAATACTAAAGAAAACAAGCATTCTCATTTGCCTTGATGACTAAAGACATAAAAACTACTAGAAAGACGTTTCTTTGGTATATATTTTGACGGCATTTGCGTCACTTAAAATGCCGACAACGTTAGCCACGTACGTTGATGGCAGGATAACGTACATTGACGTACGCAAAGCTACGACGTGATGCCCCCCCGACCCCACCAGAAAATAATAGCTTGGAAAGCCGGCTAAAATGTGATCCTCCCCCCATTCCTTGAATTATCCAATGCGGAAATATGTCTTACCAGCACAGGAGAGCTACAATGAGGCACACAACCAGAACACGCAGCCTCTTCATTATCTTCCCACGGGGACCAACATCCTCGCTCTTTGGAGCTTCTTTCGAATCTCTCAACAAAATAAAACGAATTAGACAACTAAATCGCCCATCGGGTTTAAGGTTTTTAAATGACAAAGCAGCTGTTTCCTTGGAGCTCGAACGTTTATCTCCAATGTGTGCTAAATCCCATTGTGCGTACGAGACGACTGTAGACGGCTAGCAAACCGAATTCAACCCCGCCCTTATCGGGCAAAGTGGCCAATCGGGAAAGAGATACTGATTCGCCAGCCAATCGGCATAGACCATGCAACAACTGTGTGGAAACAGCACCGCCCACTGGATTGAGCTGGACACTGTGGAACAGAACGCGTCATCGTGTACCTTGATAACAAGTTGATTAGTTACATGTTGCAACAAAGATGTAACCTGCAAACATTGCAAATGCGAAATGTTTTGTCGTTGTTGGGGTTGGGACGTGTTTGTTTAAACGCAGTGCGTGGACGTTTGTAACGTTGGCCCGACTCATGATTTATGTCTATAGTTGGCTTTCTATGTGTGTATAACATTTTAGTTATGATAATCTTTCCATTAAAGACAACAAATTAATAATAATGAAAAAACTAAAGAGCAGGAGTCCTAAGTATTACTTTTCTATACTATATATTTTAAAAAATTACATTGGAAAATTTAAATATTTGAATTGTTTTGAAAATATGTTGACATGAAATTCACCGGCGATGTTTTTTGACACACAAACATTCGTAAACATTATTTCCCATAACAAATCTTTATAAAGGTATCTGAAATATGTCCTTTCTTATATAAAATCTCAGTGATTTAACAAAGTAATTTTTCTGAATTCACTGATTTTTTAAATATTTTTTTATTAATTATTGCATTTATTTTTGCATTATGTAATATTTCTTCCACGTAATAATGTACTTGTACCAGAAATAACCCAACCATTTTTTTTAATTAACACATATCAAAGAAATGTCCTTCCATGTCATTTTCACCCATGTACATTTAAAAACAACTTTTCCCAGAATGAAGTTTGAAACAAGAGTATGAAATGGTAACCTCAATTTATATATTGTACATAAAAATAGAGCAATAACATTTTCTTTTAATATGATGGCATCTTTCTAAGAAAATTAAAGGGTTCATAAAGCATCACGCAAAAATTCCTCCCAGGTAATTATTTACTTCTCTGACAGATTTTCGTTTTTCACCCATAATCGTGTAATCAAGGAATTTCCGGGTGGTTTTCACGCACATTAAAAACAACAGTTCCCAGAATGCATTTCGAAAGAGGCGTCCAAATTCTTGCCTCCAATGATAAACTTAAATCAGAACTAAAACTACTATAATATTGTTATCCGAATACGCCGAATCAAACACATACACGACGGGTTGTTTAATGTTAAAAATAAATTTAAAAAAATAATAATAATAATCAGGCAGGGTCCTGTTCGGGGCTCAACTCGAGCTTAAGTTTTGTTGTTTTTCTTTTTTTCGAGGCAAACGTAAGAGGCAGACTCCATCGCTAGCCTTTCTCGTTGAAGCTTTTTTGGGGGGGCGAGTATGGCCACGGTCCGGCCGTTTGCTTGTATCGTGTCGGTGTTTCTCGTCGTCGTTTCCGAGAGGTTCTCGGCGCGGGCCGCCTTCTCACAGTCTCTGGACAGCGACTTCACGTTCACTCTGGCCGCCGGTCGCAAGGAATGTTTCTACCAGACTATGAAGAAAGACGCCTCGCTGGAAATAGAATATCAGGTCGGGGAAACTCAAATATTGAATGGAATTGCAAGTGAAATCTTGTTATAGGAACCAAGGTTGTGCTAGACGTGACATGTGGTGCGTACAATCAGTGTCATGGCACTGATTTTGGGAGCCATAAAAGTAGGTAGACACTTTTGCAAATGCTTTCTACTGTTGCAGAAAGGAATGTAGAAGATTAGCAACGAATATAAATGGTGGACGAAAGGGAAGAGAGTCACAGGACAGGAAGGAGGTAAAGAAGTCGGGAACCCAAAAGGATGGATGCAAAATGACGAGTGGGTCTGACAGAAAGAAGGAGGTCAAGAACTGAAGGAAGGTTCAAACCACACAAGGGAGGATATTAGGAAGGGAAGAACAAAAGCAGATCTAAGTTGTAAGCGAGGATCTAAGAAAGGAAGGAATAAAAGTTAGTTTAAGCCATGGAAGGAAGGATGTGACAAGTCTGTGGTGGACGGAAAGAAGGCAAAAGGGAAGGAAGAACTTAACATATGTGAAGAAAAGGATAAAACAGGTGAGGTGGAAGGTTAAGGAGGATAAGAAAGAAGGTCTTTATTGCGAGGAAGGCATAAAGTATGTTCACGTGAAGGAAGAAATGTGCCGCAAAAAACAAAAAACAAAAAAAAAGGGATTTCTATTCTATTCTATTCTATTCTAAAACAAAAGCCTTTCGGAGGAAAGGAAAGAGATGGTCAGAATGGGAAAAAATGCCAGGGAAAAAAAGTGAGTCTGAAGCCATGGCAGGGAGGACACAAAATCGATAGCATGTCTCAGGTAAGGAAAGAGTGAAGGGAGTTATGTATGATAGGAAATAAAAATCATGTGAATGTTTGATGAAAAAATGTTCAAGTCTACCTACTTTTGGACAAAATGTCAATCATAGGTATTAGACGGCGCAGGCTTGGACGTGGATTTCTACATCTCCTCTCCCTCTGGCCAGATTCTCTACAGCGATCATCACAAGTCAGATGGAATGCACACGTATGTTCAAGCAGGCATATTCGGCTTTGTTTTTCGTATCATACAAAGAATAACAATGAAACAAATTTGCCATTTTTCTCCCCTAGTGTGGAAACGGACGACGGGGACTATATGTTCTGCTTCGACAACACCTTCAGTAGCGTCTCGGAGAAGCTTGTCTTCTTCGAGCTCATCCTGGACAACATGGACGGCGACGAGGAGCCCGACGACTGGAAGGAGTACGTGCACGGCACCGACATGTTGGACATGAAGCTCGAGGACATCATGGTGAGTCGGCAAAAACGGGTCACGAGCGGGGTTAGAATTGTTGTGGGTTTTTCATGATAGTTTTTATTTGGTATGGGCTTTTGTTTTTCCAAATAAAATGTTTTTTTTATTTGGAAAAAAATGTTTCATTTTAGTTTAGCTTTTATTAGTTTCAGTCTTGGTTTGAGCTTTTTTTTTTTTTTTTTTAAATATGCAGTATTTTACAAGTGTAATATAAAAAAAAAAAAAATCGGTCTTCTGATTGGTTGGTCAGAACAAAAGTTTCCATAATTGCGTTTAACTTCGCTGTATTAAGAGGTGGATGAAGCATGGTAACCAAGTTCCAAATGCACAGCTAACCAGTTGCCACTTGCAAAAGGCAAAGACAGATAAATGCCGGGTGTTCTGTTAAGTCTTTGATTTCCACGTCGTCCAGTGGCGTATTTGCCACATTGAGTGCAAAGTGACCCAGTCGACAGGCTGGTATTCTGAACTCTCACCTGTTAGCTCTTTGGGGCTAGGCCAATTGTTTGCACTCCACCCTGGTGAATTGGGTCAAAGAGCACACAGGCGTTGCTTTGCTGAGAAACGGGAAATGCATCTTCCAGCTGGCCTCTTTTGTTTTTTCATTCTATTTTTTCAACTCAACATGGTTTAAAGGAGACTGCATGCATTTACGTCACAATTTAAAACAATTCGCCAGTGTTTTCATTTTTGCCAAAATACCCCAAGGATTCTAGTGAACTTTACACACTCAGCTTACCCCTGCCCTAGAAAATTCTGGGGTCAATGGTGAGTCCATCTTTCACAACCATGACAACCGGATGGCAGAACCTTAGCTTGCTTAGCGGACACATTGGGAAAAAAATTAAAATAAAAAAATCACTGTAAACACAATCAATTCATTTTCACTCGTAGAGGCAGCATGTCAAACATTTCAACAAAGTTCATGACCCACATAAGAGTCCTGCAATATTTGCGCCCCTCCCATTAAAGCTGGCTATTTAAAATGTTTTTTTTTGGTTTTTTTTAATAAATCACAATAAAATGTCTGATAGCAGCAGTCTTGTAGAACATCCTTTTTTAAATATGCATTATTCCAGCTTGAAGGATGAGCTCGGTTTACCTGATATATCCTGTCCGCCCCTCTCTTCCACCAGGACACCATCAACAGCGTGAAGTCACGACTGGGAAAGAGCATGCAGATCCAGGCGGTGCTGCGCGCGTTCGAGGCCCGCGACCGCAACCTGCAGGAGAACAACTTTGACCGGGTCACCTTTTGGTCGGCGGTCAACCTTGTGGTCATGATGCTGGTGTCGGGCGTGCAGGTCTACTTGGTCCGCTCGCTCTTTGAGGAAAAGAGGATTCGCACGTAACAAACCCTGGGGGGGGATGAGGGTGGTGGGGGGTTGGGACGTTTCAGAAACACAACAAATGAGCCTCAGATTTTTTTTTTCTGCTCTTCACTCCACTGGATATTGAAGTTGAGGAAAGTTTGATTTGTCAACATCATCGCTGTAAGTTTTTATTACTGATTGGACTCACAAGGCTTTTATTGTGAGGAGACTTGGCCTAATATTTGTCATACTGTCAACACTGCTTTGAACTAATTGTTTTATTTAGCTGTCAAATGTCAGCTAAATAATGTCAAACCGAGGCAGACACAATTTTCCTTTTAGAAATATTGTATTATTTCTGAAATGTCATGTTTTTTTTCCGTCAAAATCTTCCATCCATTGTTGTGTTTGAGTGATTTTCTTGGGCGTATAATCTACCGCAAAGTGAGTTGATCTCTTTTATTGACTGTTACAATCAGAAATAAAGATTTATATATAGTGATTACTGAGCAGAACCTATCTCAAGTTCAGAGGTTGATATTTATTCATTTACATGTAAATTAAACATTTTTGACAAAAAAAAAAAAAACCCAAAAACTTTTGGTCCTTCTTACAGAGCATGCATTTCCACATTACTAGAGTGAACTCTTCAAGGAAGCAAACCGTTAGATAGCGATCAGTCAGGGACACGACGCAACAAACTTCAGGCTCCTCGTATGAGCCAAACAACCTCAGGAACTGCCCGGGCATTTTTTGCTCGTACATACTGGCCTCCGTATCCGGAACATTCTCAAATGTGAGGAGATAACCAAGATGAGCGCAGTCGTACCTTAGGTGCAGCATCCCGTTCAGCTGGTCCGCCATGTCTCAACCTGGTTAATCAAAGAGCATGGAGAAAGAACTTTTGAATCTCCTTTAAATGCGCGCAGCACATCATCATTACATAACGTGCAACATCAAAGCACATGCACCTGTGTCTGGAGAGACCTGTGGAGACACAACAGCTGCTACGTGGTCCTCAATATGACCATGACCTCGTGCTCGGGCTTCCGAATGAAGAAAGAATGCAGCTGGAAGAAGTTTGGCAGCTCGGCCTCGGGTTCGAGGAGATCTGACTGCGGGGAAAACATCAGAGAGAAATGGCGTTGCCCACTCTGTGCACCAGACGACATCCTGACCACAGATCCTGTAGCTCTGTCTTCATCCACATCTTCTGATGTTGAGAGCACGTCCATCTAACATTATCATCATCATCATCGTCCATCACCATGGATGTTTTTCCAGACAACTATACAGAAACAACATTAGTTGTGCAATACATCTTGTTTTCTATAGCTCGATTATTTGATCAACATTATAATTATGATCATTCATCAATTATCATGTTTGGGAAAATATCATTTTTTAAATTGCACAACAGACTGTCCATAAAGTCTTTACAATTATATCGTAACCTATGGAACTTTATGGACACCCTGTACTTTCCCACAACCATTATGTAAACAGTTTAACCCCCAAAAACATATGACTAGTTAATAAACACAAAAAACAAATACACACCCCCAGAAAATAATAATACGGATGTAAATGGAACTACAAAATATGAAGAAAAAAATGCTCTTTATATACAACAACGCTTACCATCAGATCACATGAAACACGGAGGTTTACGAGTGCAGCATCACAATGTGGGCCAATGGTAATTTTCCGGGTAAATTCTGCTTGTGGCCCGCTTCCGAACGTCTTGTCCGAAACTTTTGTTTATAGCGCCACAACCGGATGTAGTGGTCAAAAGAATATTGCAACAGTGAAAAGTGGAAAGAGTGAGACACTAAAAAAACAGTTATTTGAATGTTTATTTTGGAAAATTTAACTCAAATGTTATTTTAAGAAGAAATATTAATCAAAATGGGAAAAATATTGTTTCTGGTGAGTGATGGCCGAACGTTTATGCGTTTCCGCTTTCCAACAGTTGGGGTCGCAACTCACTCGGTTATGTGTTTCCACTTCCGGGTCGCTGACAGGCAACAGTAGCTTCGACTGCGGAGAGGAACATTCTCTTCGGGTAAGGAGAAGTGATCGGGTGCTTGCAAATGTGTCGCCGGCTATAAATATTGTAAGACAGTATCGATAGATAAATACATGTTTCTTCAACTAAGGGGTTAGAAGTTGCTGGTGACGATTTAAGTCTTACAAACGCGTTGACAGTCAAATCTCGGGCATGTACATCCGAATAAACGGTGGATAAATGTGTTATTGGGATCACTGGTGCAATCTTTGTTTGTACTCTACATTCCATTCAACTAATTTCAGTAGCGCTTATCCTCTCCCAGCTGACTTTGGGCGAGAGGTGGGCTACACCCTGGAATGGTCGCTCAGAAGTCTCAGGGCACAAAATGACATTGACGCTTTCACACAAACAAGTAACAACCACACTGATTGATTAATTCAAAACCTATAACTAACCTAACTTGTCTGAAATAGGTCCGAGTTGGTTGCAGGGTGAGAGGCAGCTGGGTACACCCAGGATTTGGTTACTGGTCACTCCCAAGGGAGCTGGACGAACTAGCATTCACACTAGGGTTAAACAAAATTTGAAAATTCATCTTATTGCGATTTCCCCACAAATATTGCAATCTAAAAAAGAGCACAGGCAATAAATTAATCGTTAGGTGTAAGCCTCGCATTACTAAACATTTTGAGTTGGATTCTAACAAACAAGTGTTGTGTGATCTTAAATCATTAAATCTGACCAACTGAAATGAAGCATCTGATTTTTTTCCCCCAAAATGGCACACTACTGCATTCCGATGTTGACGTGAATTCGCTCCGATGGACTCGAGAAAGCGACTCGAACCCCGATTTCCTGACTGTTTCCTGTGTTCCATCATGAAATAATTCTGAGACTGTAGAACAGCTTCCACGCCGAGTAGAAAATGGAGTCTCCTCCCAAACTAATCCTGCGTGTGCGTTTTCAGGGCGATGGGGCCAGACGATGGCCCGGGTGCGGCCGTGGGCTGGAGGAAGGTGCTCTGGGAGCGCCAGCCGTACCCGGACAACTACGTGGACCGGCGCTTCCTTGAGGAGCTGCGGAGGAACGAGGGCCTCCGCCAGTACCGCTACTGGGCCGTGGTGCTTGAGGCGGGCCTGGTGGGTCAGCAGCTCTCCTGCGTGGCCATTTTCATCACCCTCTGGCTCTACATGGAGCAGGTGAAGTGTCTGCTGGATACTTTTATTCTAATTTACCTGCAGTGAAATGTTCTTATATTTTACTACAACCTTTTCTGTTCGATCCCAGATGACTGAGAACTATCTACTCCGTCCGTCTTTATTTTCATCTTCTATCTTTTTAGGGCCACCTGTCCCCAGAGACCCTCCTGATTATCAGCCTGGCGAGCTCCCTGCTGGGCTACGGACTGTACCAAGCCCTCGCATCTCACGTGGAACCCGTTTGTCAACCTCGGACCAGTTTGGCCGACTTACAGAGCAGCATCAATTTCCTCTCCTTCATCTTCGGCTTCTCGCCCGTGCTAAAAACGCTCACAGAGTCCGTGAGCACGGACACGGTGTACGCCATGTCGGCCGTGATGCTGCTCGCTCACCTGGTGTCCTTCCCTTACACCCATCCCTCGCCCCCGGGCAGCCTGTCCCTCAACGCGGCCCTGTTTGCGTCTGTGTGTCTGGCCTCCCGCCTCCCAGGCGCCTTGCATACCTTCACCATGCTCAGCTGCGCGCTCATGGTCTTCGCCCTGTGGCCCTGCCTGCTGAGGCGGGTGAGGAACGGGGCCCCGCGCCACTTTGCCGGCGTGTGCGCGGGGGTGTGCGCGGCGGGCGTGGGTGGCCTGGCTTCGTGCTGGCCCGGTGGGGCCGCCATCTTGGCGCTGGCCCTGGCCAGTGTGATTCTGCTCTGCCCTTGGCTGCTGGTCCGGCTGCAGAGGCACAAGGACAACATCCACGGGCCTTGGGACGAGGCGGAGATCCGCGAGGACCTCAGCCGCTTCCTCCAATGAAGGAGGACTGGATGAGGCAGACACAGGCTGGACATTTCCTTAGATATGTGACCTCATGTGATCCAAAAAAAAACAAAAAACAACTGACTTTGCAAAGATAAAGGTTTTCGAACATTATTCTCAAACATTTTCAACCAAATCCCAACTTAAAGGTGAGTCAAGTCAAAATGTGTCTTTCCAATATGTTCTGTGGCCCACTTATGGGGCGGCCATTTTATATTTATAAAACATAACACATTAAACACAATCTTGTGTTTAGATGAGAAGGGGCGCACACAAAATATATTGTAAAAAAAAAAAAAATGGACTGGATTTCACCAAAAAGTGCAAAGAATGTGATTTTTTTTTTAACTAGCAGAATTTTGTCTTTATGGGGTGTTGTTTGTATAATTTGGAGGGAAACTAAGTTAATTCTGATATAAGACTATAACAAAATATGGGAAAACTGAAAAACTACTGGTCTGTTTTATTGATGCTCAATATCATGTATTTAAGTTACACTACTGCATTATATGAAAATGTTTTCATACAATAAATAATGTCACTTTTGAAAATAAAACCTCAGGAACATAAAGCGCTTTTAAGTGCACTCCATTTAGAATTTCTAGAGGGCAGCACATCCCATCCTTAGTTGAAGGTTCCTTTCGGAGTACGGCCACAAGAAGGCACTCTCACTTACTGTAGTACTTCCAGATTTTTTCATTGGGTTGTTTATATTTATGGTCAGAAATGTTTTTATACAAATATGGACTATAATCATGATTTTTCTTTTACGATATAGGTTAGTGATTCTACAGGTATCTGTATTATAATGAAATCTTGTGATGAAAAAAAAAACATTTGGACTAATAGTTTTTTTTTCTTAGAATAAAGTTGGAAGTTTTTTTGGGGTGGGAAAAATATATTTTTTTACAATAAAAAGCTATCCATCGACCTACCAGAGATAGGGTTCACTACGGACTAGTCGCTAATGGATTGCAGAACACATATCGTCAAACATGCTGGCCTGTCATTCAAATATTTCAAATTGAAGACAAATTATATTGAAAAATAAAACAGCTCTTTATTGCAAAGTTATAAAATAGTGTTGTGGTTTTAAAATAAGTGTTATTGACTGTGTATTTACACAAAGTTGAGGCACTTGAGGAAAAGTCAGCAGATAACGATAGTGTCTGTACAAAACAGGCTCACGACTTGCGGAAGTGTGCAGGCGGCAGACGACGTCGCTCGGGCCGGGTTGCACAGCTGGAGAGGGTTGCCGGGGAGGGGGGGGTGGTCCTCCTATTTGGCGTTTGGGGCTGCCGGAGCAGGCCTCCTGGAGGAAGACGGGGAGGGCACATAAGGCCCAGTGTTAGTTGCGTCTAGTAAAATTCAACAGCAGCAGTGAGTTATAAATAGCAGCAAAAGAAAAATGACAACTCAAGTTGTCATTTTTCTTTTGCTGCTCTTTGCTGGGGAAACGCATCAGACCAGTGTTAGTTGTGTCGAGTAAAATTCAACAGCAGCAGTGAGTTAGAAATAGCAGCAAAAGAAAAAATAAAAATCAAAAATGTTGAAGAAACTACTTAAGTTGTTTAGTTGTTTATGTCTGCGGGGGTCAGACCCTAACCCTGTGAATAGTATAAATAATACAAGTAAAAGAAGTGTAAATAATAAAAGCGGAAAAGTGTGTGCTATTTTAAAAAAAATATATATTTAACACTTAATTTTTTTGTTACTTTTACTTTAGTTATTAAGTTGACACAAATATCTGTACTCCTACCTAAGAAGGGTGTGAGCACTTTCGCCACCTCTAGCTATAGGAGGCGGGACGGATGGATACGGTAGGATGGAAAGCGTCAAGGGAGGGAAAAGAGGTGGACCACGAGTGGGAAAGAACCTAAGGAACCTTGGAGAGCGCGGAGGAAATGAGGCAGGGAGAAAAAGGAGAGACGGGCCAAGAAGCTGGGGAGGAACCAGAGTGAAGAAATGTACGAGACAAAGAAGTCGAAGGGAGGGAGGGAGGGAGGGAGGGAAGAAAAATAACGGGCGTTGCATGAGGGAAATCGGGGACGGCAATAAAACATGCGAGCAGAAAGATGAGGAAGGAGGAGGGGGCGGGCAGCTTGACGGGCCTGTTGTCTCTGGCCAGGGTAGAAAGCATGCAGAGAAGGGTCCGCTCTGCCCGCCAATATGAGAAACACATTGAGCAGCAGCAGCAGACCCCCGCCCAGCTCAAATAACAGCGCCGTGCAGCCACAAGCCTGAACCGTGCAACTTCTACCTGGGCACGCAAGCCGGGCCGGGAAGCCGCTGGTTGGCGTGAACGGGCGCGGGCGGGGCGCGACCACGGGCTCGAGACTTGCTGCTGCTCGCAGACTTTTTAGGGAGCGTGGAGCTGCGATAGGCGGAGAGGTCGTGATGCCCGCGGGTCTGGACGCGTTGCACGGGCGCAGGGAAAGGTGCCTACCTGGACTGCAGGGTGGCTGAACGCGACAGGTCCGAGGGGGCGGCGTGGCCGGAGGTGGAGATCTCGCTGATGATGTCGATGGCGGCCTGCAGGGCGGCGTGCTTGCCGAGCACTTGCTCCCGGTGCTGCCGTTGATCGGGTGACTCATCCATCAGCGCCGAGCAGTCTCCCAGAGCGTAGAGCTGGGCCAGCAGCTCTGAGCTAATGAACTCTTTCACCTTGCCAGAGGGATTATAAACAGATGCGACAAGTCAAACCCGTTAGATGCTGTCATGTGATATTTCACGCAGCTTTATGGCATTTCTTAAAAGGGACAGGGGGGGGGGGTGAAAACATGACATGGGATCCTAGTTTTTCTTATTTGAGCAACTGGAAAATAATTCAATGGAGTGGAACCTCAAAAACAATCCATTCCAGTGCACTGGTCAACCTCAACAGTTGCGTGGAATTTGAAACAATTCGTCCCATAGGCAAAATAAATCTGCTCCATCGTCAAATGAATAACCGTACAGTGAACGTCAGTTGTTGGCGGGAAAAGTTAGCGAGCTCTGCCGTGAATAATGAAAGCCGTGAATGTCTAAAGACGGCACAAGATGGCTACAAAGCACTTTTTTTTTTTTTGATTAGACAAAGCTATGGTCTTTCTAAATGAAGCTCCTCCACTCAGTCCAACATTGGCACTTAAACTTCCACCAGGTGGCGACAAAGCAATATTTTTAAGAAATGCTTGGAGAAAGGCAAAAAAAATTCCACCTAACGTCAGTTTCCTGCCATTTTGGTCAAATCCGCAATGTGAGAATTGTGCGGAATTGTCCTTCAACACACCTGAGAGAAATAATCAAAATCGTTAACGAGCTCCTGCGGAGCTACCTGAAGAACGACCAATGAGTCATCTCAGTCAAACGGATTCTAATTCTCATGGAAATAACAAAATGAAAACTGTGTTTCGCATACGCTGTTGATCATCAGATGCATGATTGCCTTGGGCATCAAGTCCTTGACGGTCTTATGAATGATGCCCATGTAGGAGTCCACCAGGTTGCGGATGGTCTCCACTTGGCGCTCCAGCTGGGGGTCCGTAAAGTTCTCGGACGGCCCGTTGCCCCGGGCGTCCACCTGAGGGGACACGCACAAAACCATTAAAGAGTGCTTTTGGTTTTTTCCCCTCACACATTTTGGAAAAGATAACGGCTTGTGACGACAAGGGGTCGAACGGCATTAGCTGGGAAGAAGTAAGAAAAAAATGGAGGGGGAGTGGATAGGAGGACGAAATAAGAAAAGGGGGGTGAACTGAAGAGACGGGGATCTGCTGATTAGAACCAGACTGGAACACACACACGCATTGCAATGACATCACTGGCCAAGAATGTTGCGCCGAGGAGCCGACGACGGAGCGAGATGCGAGGGTAGGAGGGGGAGGGGCCTCGCACATGAGACGAGGGGGTGAAAAGGGGTTACAGCAGGGGTGGGCAAAGGTTGGCCGGCGGGACACGTGTGTCCCACGCTGTGCTTTAACGCAACACGCAGCCGTTACATGAGCAAGACTCGCGGAAGAGTCGATGCAGTCATTGGACAGTTTTTTTCCTTAAAATTTCAAATGTATTTATTAATTAGTATTTTTTTTTTTTTATCTCACCCACAGATGAACTGGCCAAGTTTGGCGCAATATTTTGTCAGTTTATTACAGATAATTGCTTAATTAAAATGGTGTCTTGTATTTTTTTTTATTCAACTAGATACTGAAATTGTTTGATTTAATGTAAAATAAAAAAAATTATGTTGTGCATATTATTGATGTTAATTAATATATTTAAATAGCGATCAGTTAAATAAAATCAAGCATGAATGTGCTGATAATTTTTCCCATAAATATTTGGACTCTTTAATACTTTTAAACAAATCTAGAAATGACGCTGTCCCATCAACAGTCAGATATTTTATTTTATTTTTATTTTTACGTTTTCAGTTCTTGAAATGTGTTTAATTAATATTATTGAGTTATACAATTAAATATTTTTGTAATAAGATTTATTGTAAATAATAAAATAAACATATTTTACATGTCATTCATTTTATTACGGTAAATAGTAAGTAGTCGTTAATTAAATAAAGTAAGTGGTTAATTAAATAGAAATTAATCTACAGTAATTTAAAAACTAAATTGAGAATTAGTATTTTAAACATGAACATTTGGACTACGAATGACTCATTTTAAAATTCAAACACGGGCGACGAGCATGGTCGAGTGTCGGAGGCATAGTAGGGTCTCCCAACGGGGTTCTACAAAAGGGTCAGGGTACTCACCGTGACCTCCTCTGGGTAGACTCCAGCCCGGAGCAGAGAAGACTTCCAGATGTCCAGCTCCTCCTGAGAGTTGCAGACCAGCTCCAGAAACTTGTGGTCCTTGTACACGTTCCTTCAAGTAAATCATACAATCAGGAAAATAACACTCCAATCAAATAACACAACACCTTCAAAGTTCAACCACAATTCAGTGGAAAACAGATGCCCTGAAAAGTCAAACACAAGCCCATTAGCAAACCGTGTGAGACTTTAGAGCCACGAAAAGATTCATTCTGCAAATAGGCTTTGCTGTATTTGGCTTTTTTTTTTTTTGTGATGCCACCACAGAATTGTGCCGGTGATTGGAAACAGGGAAGGGCGAAACACAAGTCATTTTTCCCAATTTATATGAATCGAAATGTTAATCCGTTCAAACCTCCCAAAAGTCCCAATAAACTGAGTAATAACAATTAACTACAATGTAATAAACAGTTGCCAAATTTCAAAAGCTATCGTTGCTTCTGTGTGCATTTTGGTCACACATACCAAGTCAAGAATATGCCAGTTTCGCATCGCTATATTGTCAGTCGACAGGTGTTGCTCCACCATTTGTGTTCCAATATCCTTCGCTTGAATGGCATTAAAGCCACAACACTGATGCATTAAAAATGAAATATTACGTTACATTTTCTACCTACAGACACATTTCAACCTATTATGCTCAATACAATTACATTTCTTAATGTGTAAGTCCCAATTTTGTCCATACAGTGGACATAAAAATAGGAGCAAGAACCATATTTTGACTTTTGGTCATATCAAAAGGAGGCATTTTCACAAAGCAACTGTAACCATATTCAGAAAACAGTGCAAACGATGCAGTTCTGTTGATTTTGAATGATGCCGCATTCAAAGTAGCGGCGATCCAAACTCAGCAGTTACTGACACAAGCTCATCGACTGTACTCGTATCCTTTCCCTCTTTTGTTTGCTTTTTATGTCCTTGCTTCCACATCATCTATGAGCTTTGGCTGCGCAATCCACTCAACCAGGAAAAAAAAAAAAAAAAAAAGGGCAGCAATCTGCGTCCCATCTGTAAGACATTTTTCTTTAATCGCTCGGTTGTTTCTTCCCTCCTCTCGCTGTTCCCGCCTCACACTCGCGACCTCAAATATGTGAAATCTGTGCGCGCGTGCGAGTGTGAGACGAGCGAGAGAAACGAGAGATCAACTTTTAGGCCGGAGGTACGCTGGGTGAGGCTAATAAGTCAGGGTGTGGTGGCGAGCAGTCAGGGCAGCGGGCCAACAATGACAGTACTAGAACGCTATTACTCTACAACAGGGCCCGAAGAACTTTCTGCATGTCGGCCAGATGCAGCCCACCGGAGAATCTGATGTAGTTGGTCATGTGACTCGAACACACAAACGAAGCAACGAACGGGCCACTTTTCCACGGCGGCGACTAAAAATGATGATCAAACTTTGATGAAATGCTTCACACAGGTTAGATGGTGGAAGGAATAAAGCTTTGCAATCACGATTGCTTACGATCGGGGCGCATTTGGGTCAGGTGTGGGCAAACTACGGCTCGGGGGCCACATGCGGCCCGTTAAACGTTTTAATCCGGCCCGCCGAACTTGAAAAACATTAAATGAATAAACCTTGTTCATGTTTTATTTTCTAAATAATGTATTTCTTCAAAGACAAATATTGTTGTAATGCTTTTGTTCACTTTCATTTAAAATTATTATTATTTCTTTTTCTCAGATGAGGTGAGGTGACCAAAACACTCCATCCATCTGCTCCTGGTCCGGCCCCTATGCCAAATTTTAGAACCCATTGCGGACCGCCGATCAAAAAGTTTGCCCACCCCTGATTTGGATGGATTACCTCGTAGGAGATTGTCAAAGTACAAAGCCTGGACTTGACTCAAAATGGCGGGTAACCTGTTCATTTCATATGACTGGAAAATTTTGTGCCGATCAGTTCAGGCGATTTTTTTCATTAACGTTCAAGCACTGGCATTTGGCTGCTTCACACCTTTTCTGTTCAATTGTGGGGATCCTAGAGCTTTTTTGTGTGTCCTGTTACGTGAGCCAAAGCCACCCAATTTCAGGTCAATCGGCGAAATTGGTTTCTGTGGCTTATTTTTCCAAACTTGCGACTTTTCTCAAAATGATCAATATCCTTTGCCGCGATTCTCCGAGGTCAAAATCCCATTTTGGGTCCTCAAACATTTTTCCTATATATCTGCTCGCAACTTTTATCAAACATCGATTTGGATCGGTCCAAAAAAAAAAAAAAAAAAAAAAAAAAAGGACACATGCACACAGTCAGCATGAAGTGTTCCCCATGCAGATTTATCACACATCCTGTCTCCATCTTTCCTGAAGGAATTCCTGCTCTCAACGCGGCTGCTTTCGATTTCAAGACATTTTTCAGATGAGTGAAAATACGAAAAGAGAAGCAGCACAGGAAAAGGAGGAGGAGGAGGGAGATGTTGCTGTTGTTTTTTTTTTTTTTTATGTTGGAGGCAGAGGACCGATTTTGACACATTCCTGGCTGATGGCGCTGAGACGCTTTTCGTCCTCCCCTCAACCCCTTTTTTCTCGCTCTTCTCCTCTTTCCCTGCGGTTGAGTCGAGCAATTCTTTCCAAACGAGAGCCGCCTCATCTCTGATCCAAGATCTCTGGCTTTGATTAGTTGCTTAATGAGCCTGCCGTCGGTATGCTGTGCTCCACATGCTTGTGCATGAACGCGGATTGTGTGTGTGTGTGAATGCAGCAGTATAATAAACACAGCACATATGTGCTGGTCCAATCAGCTCCTATTACAATCCACCCCCCCCCAAAAGCTCCTCTTATGTTCTCTCCATCTGTTTCACACACTTTAAGGCAACATATCCGTGCGCTCTGGACTCTGGCGTATACGTGGAGACAATAAAACCACACCCGACGCCAGCGCCGGTACCAACTGGATATCCTCAGGGCAGAACAGGCAAGGTCACAGGAAGGGCAAGGCATCTTCCCGTTTCCTCCCACCTCAATCACGCGCACTCGTCGAAAAAGGCCGAAGCAAATTTCAACGAGCAGGTGACGAGGACCCGAGCTCGACCTCGTCTCGGTTACGCACGCGCAAACAAACGCTTATTAGACGTGCACGGACCTTGACTCAGAATTGAAGAGGGCGAAGGCGAATTTGCTGGACATGAAGCCTCTTTCAACATCTCGGACCTTGAGGTTGTCTAGAGGGAGCATGAACCTCTTCTCCGTCTCCTGGAAGAAGGGAGCAAAACACACACACACACACCAAAAGAGTAAGAAAAAAACTTGACAGCGGTACGTGCAGTAAAATATAACACAGGTGTTTTTTTTATTTTTTGCACTCGTGGGCCTAGTGCAGTCACAATGTCTGCTACTAAACATTTTTCAGGCTGCGTCTGATGGAGAAAGTGCCCACTACTTTTCAGAATTGTGGCCCCTTGAATCTTTTTTTTTTTTTTTTAATAAATGGGAGGAGGCGATTATATTTCCTCTACTACAGTGTACTCCTACATATTCACTTTTCAGCAACTGTAGATTCACTGAGCCAACTTGTTTTATTTATTTATTTATTTTTCATGGAAAAGAGGCTGATCAACATTTTTTTTTTTCATGAATTCTTTAGTTTTACAAAACTACTCAGCTTTTTTTCCCCTCAATGCATTTCAATTCAGGTCTGCTACATATTCAGAAGAATTAGCTACAGTTGTAGTCGTTAAAGACTTACTAACAGTGAAAGTAGGGCACAGATATCCCAATGTAGAGTCTTCAATAAACAAAACCCCAGAAATAAGTTGAGAGAATGGTTTGAACATACAATTTAAAAAAGAAATAAAGTATGCATCACAGAGTAAAAGCATATAGCATTTTTCTGCGATTAGACAAGGCTATGTCCTGATTATAAAAAAAAAAAGCTCCTCCTCTCATTTCAACATAGTTGCTTGGCACCAAGTCTCCACCAGATGGTGCCAAAGCAATATTTGTATACAATATATGGGTTTGATATGAGAAGCTTATCAAATGAGATGTTTTTTTTAACAAATAAGAGGATCGCCCCCCTCCCCCTTCGCTAGAGAAATCTGCACCTACATTAATCGAGCGAATCGAGAATGGGCGGAGGAACATTGTATTTGAAATATTGTGTTCGTAGAAAAAAAATTCCTCCTCCTCTCTATGCATTCCAGTGAATTAACACTCCCCGCAATCATTGTGTCCCACCAAAATGCTCTCACTGAGATTTCCACACATCTCGTCGTATTGTGAAAGCAATTGTGGCAATATTCCTCCTTGAGCTCCGATGCTGCAATTGCACGGGATCCCTGTGTGAAAAAAAAAAAAAAAAAAAAAAATCGAAGAATGGAGGCGCGTTCCGAGAAGCAGACGATGTGGAAGGCAAAAGGAACACAAGAGCCCAAGCTGGCAATGAACGAGAACGGGAGAAAAGAAAAAAAAAAAAGATGCTGGTTCCACATGTGAAAGCCATTACTCAGATTGGGGCTTCAACGCACAACATTTCTCCAAGAATGAACCCCCCCACACACACACACACACGCACACACTTTAACGTTTAAGAGGGGGGCTTCCAAAAGGCCGCTGTGGTAGAAGGTACAGCTGTTGATGAGGTAGTCTTGGATGGGAGTCGGAGGACGTGTGACTAACACGCAAAGCAACTTCCTTGAATTACGTTCCGTTTAATGTGCTCAATGGCCATGCAGGTGTGCATGCATCTGCATTTTTTTTTTTTTTTTGCTTTTTAAAGATGCACTGGTAGAACATTTTGGTGCTCCCCTGAACCCTACGACTCGCTTCCCCCCGCCCCCCAAAAGGGGCCCACTTCCTGTAACAGAGGCCGAGGGAGAAAGAAAAAAAAAAATGACAGAAAGCGATTGGCGCGGGTACAGCAACATCTGGGATCGTTTTAGACGGGAGGGGGGTGGAGACTGGATTGGAGTATAGGGTGCTCCAGAGGCAGAAAGTAGAGATGAGGAAGAGGAAGGATAGAGAGAGGTTAATTTCGCGGGAGGAGATGCGGAAAAGGGCTTTGAGGAGCACTTGAGAGGCGAGCTGGAAAAGCGGGGAGAGAGTGCCGACGGTTCCAAAGTTGATCCCCGTCAAGCCATATATGGCCGCTGGCTTCCTCCCTAACTCTCTCTCCTCTCTATTTCCTTATGCCTTCCTGAGCTTAACAGGCAGGACTCCCAATGAGTCAAAAGTGCCACGTGGAGAACTGGATACTATCCCCGGGACGGCGCCGGCGACGCTAACGTCCCACAAATGAGGATGAACACCCAGAGGAGTGGATGACGGACAGACGGGACGCTCGGCGAGACGGGATAAGATGAATGAAAACTGTTGCCGGCGTGGGAAGAGGCCAAAGAAAGAAAGCAAGTGAAGGTTCCTGCTCCGTCATCCCAGTGTTCAGACTACCTGTTCAGGATTTTGGTGGTGTACAGTAGTCTGCACATTGGTTAGACTGTGCACGGAGAGGCTTCGGTGGGGGAATTTCAATTTTTTTTTTTTGCATACAGTCATGCAAACTTTACAGAGTCTTGTCGTCAGTCGTTGTACCAGCACTGCAGGTTTCGCAATAGTCCCGTCTTGGATGTATGTGCATGGCGACCTAAATAATGCTTGAGTGTGCAGACGCTACTTTTGCTCTTAAATCTGGCGGTGCGACGTCTCATAGATCAGGGCTGCAGTGTCTGGAGCAGAGTCTAATGGATGCGAAATATGGAACAGGCCGCACACACACACACACACACACAGAGAGAGGCTCGTAGATTAAGTGTATGCATTAGTTAGCTGTCTGTTTATCCTCAGGAGGCCCACGGGACGGCAAAGGCAGGGGTGAAGGAATGAATATCTGCTCAGTGCACGGCGGCGATAAGAATCCTCAGTCCGATATGTGATTTTGTGTTTGTAATCCAGGAAAAAAAAAAGGCGTGGAACATGCGGGCCTGTTACGAATCAAGGGATGCAGAGGTGGAAAAGTGGGTGCAAGAAGGGGCAGTTGCAGGAGGGTGGGGGGGGGAGAGGGGGGGGGGTGATGTAGAAAGAGCCATGTGGGATTTCTCTGGGCAAGAAGCTCTTGGAAGTAGGTGTTTGGACAAAGCTTCAAATTTACCAGCCAGGAATGCACATTGTCCCAGGGAGACTGCCAACCACAGAGAGAGAGGGAGGGGGGGGGGGGTCCGAAAATTTAAAAAAAAAAAAAAAAAAAACGGGGGAGAGAAGGAAAAAAGGGAGGTAAAGAAAGAAAAAAGGCGGCGAGAGTGGAGGAAAAATGTCTGTGGACGTAGTGTGGGCGGGAATGTGAGCGTTGGAACGGCGAGAGAGGAAGCAGACGCTTGGCGCACGCACGCACATTTGGGAATGACATATCATCGAGCCGATTCGTGCAATAGCGTGGATGACTGAAAACACTTCAAGCTTGCCAAGGGACGGCGCACTGATGCCATCACGGCTTGTGTGAAAGTTAGAAAGTAAGGAAAACACTGTGGTTAGTTGTGTGTGCGCGTGTAGAATAAGCGAGCCTGGGGCTGCTGCGTCTGGGAACGCGCTGTACCGTGTTTATCTCAAAAGTGACCATGTGTGCGTCTAAACGAGTGTATATTTTTCTGCGCCATTTGCAGGCCTGCGTGTTTATATCAGCCTCTGCGTGTGTACTGTATACTGTATACACAAGTCGGTCCTCTGTGTGTGTGTGTGTGTGTGTTTGCTTGTCTTTGTTTGGATTGGGGCAACTCCAGCTGTGTCAAAGTGAGCCGCTCCAAATGCCAGAAATCCCAGAGGAGGAAGAAAAGGGGGGGGGAGCAAGAGAAGAGTGAATGGAGGGCGGGACCAATGGAGGAGGATTTTTTTTTTTTTTTTTTGGGTGGCTCAGTGACAGGTACAGGTGGTAGAAGAAACACTCGGGTCAACGATGCTGTTTTATGAAATTAGCTGCGATATGATCGTTTGTTTTGTCGCGTTTCATATTTTGTGTTTTGTCGCGTTTCATATTTTGTGTGAAAGTATTTGTACCGCAGCTGTCATTTTTTTTAATTTTTTGCTTTCGATGGCCCGCCCCCTTCCCAAACCACCCTCGGCATTCACCAGCTCTGACCTCACTTCCTGCCCCCCCTCATGACGTCAGCCGCTGACCAGACTGTTGTGGTGTGTCTGCCTGTCTACACTTGCTGTGCAGACCTTCTGCTCCTGTACAGCAGGCACAGACAGGCAGACAGATGGCAGCCCCACTGACACCAGGAGCGCCCGCTTCGGTCCAAATACCGTTACGTTCTCCGGGGCCACTTCAGGCATCGCGTGTTTCAAGCTGATTTCTTCTAATAAAGCCACGGTGACTCTTAAATGCACGGCTGTGTTTTTTTTTAACGTCAAAACTTGAAGGGCTCACCTCGTTGTCCTTGAACCAGGACAAGCTCTCGGCGGTGAGAATGAACCAGTACTCCTTGGCGATGATGCTGACGTTGTTGATGGTGAGAAATCCTTTTCGTATGACCTGCACAGGGACCAAAAGTAAAAAAAAACATTTAGACTGTGAAGAGCTTGAGGGGGACACAACTACTATGAGAGCAGGTTTACAGATTTAAACCAGCGGTCCTCAATTACAAGTAAGAGGCGACATACTCTGCGTTTTCTTTTTTTCCAGTGGATCAAAAAGTTTCACACACTTTTTACCCTGCATTTGTAGACTCGCAGAAATTAGCCTGAAAATGACATCACAGTTGCTCAGGGGTCAGGTAAAGACCAATCACAGCTCAGCTTGCAAAAGTCACATGACCAAACCCAGAAAACAAGTGAGCCGTGCCTGGTCGGTTAGCTGAGCCATGAGCAACTGTGATGTCATTTTCAGTCGACAACAAGTACTAAAAAGGCTTTTTCTGTTTAATTCATACTCCACAGACGCGATATTAAATCCGAATGAGATGTTTAGAGCAGCCGGGGCGTATTATTGTCAAGAAAATTTTTGACTTGACCTCCCCTTGAAATTTTTGTTCAATACAATACAAACGCATTGAGCGCGGGAAACATTTGCGGCCTGAGTTTGCATAATGAGGACCCCTGGATTGTGAGGTGGTAACGAAGGACACAACTAGTAAACATAGAGCAAAAGTTGTGAAAATAAATGAGTCAAGAAGGTCACAGAGCAGATCAAATACTTCCCAGGAGATTGCCGCACTAAACATAAAAAGCAGCATCCATCAGGTGGTCAGAACAGGCAGCATGAAAAAGAAATATTGGTGATGACTAAAAAGGAATAAAGAACGAGTAAACAAAGTAGGGAAGAAAGGTTGACATTAGTAGTGCACGTACGCCGGACAAAAAAAAAAAAAAAAAATTAATGAAGCGGCACAAGGCCTTTTTGTCAATGTGCATGATTGCAACCGTCATGCCGTCCCAGAATCCTGTGCACACATATGTCCAGCAGAGGCTTAAAGAGATTGGTATCCTACTATTAGACTCGAAGGTGGGGCCACACCCTGGAAATTGAGGGGAGGATAAAAAACAAAACACAAGGAATGAAGACGGAATCCAACTGGTTCTTATCAACATTTTGGCTGGTGATGCTGACAATTTTTTATTCTTGTGTTCAAATTCTTTTATGTGGTGTTTTTTTTTTTGTTTGTTTTTTTTAGTTTCAATGATTAAAAAACGTTTCGCCATGGTCACTCCATATTGCGGATTTGCACCCGTCGAGGTTGCATTGAAAAAAAAATAAATAAGTTTTGTTGGATTGACAGGAGATTGGTTGCTCACATTAAAATCATGTTTGACCAACAATGTATGATTTTATTTTGTGCAATATTAATGTCGGTGTAACATGATTTTAATGCGTGCTACTATGACTATGTGTCCATATAAATACAAAAGACTTTTTTTTTCTGTGAGTGTCTGGAATGTAACATCTGTGGCGAACAGTGGAAAAAATAAATAAATAAATAAATAAATAAATAAATACATGAAATTATATTTGGCATTCAAGCCTGAATTCTCACCTGTTGTACTCCACTTCCGGGAACGTTCTTGTTATCGCTGCGGTGGCACAGCGGTTGAGCACTGATGGAGGGACAAAAGGGTGGATTAAAAAAAATAAATAAATCAAAACCTCTCAAACTTTTATGTGGTTTACTCACTGAACAAAGCCAATAAAGTCTTCATGTTTGGTATTAATATACGCGAGTTGCATGTCGATGAGCAGAGAAATCTGAGGAGAGGGAACGTAAGCGTAGTGGGATTATTAAAAAATAAATAAATAAAAAGAACCAGTGAAAGTCGAGCGATCCAGTAATGGAAGACAAATGCGCTCCGAATGTGCGTGACTGACCTGATCTCGGCATGTGCTCTCTTGTTCTCTGATTTCGGCGGTGACAAGCCGCTCCGTTTCTTCCCGCAGCTTGGGAAAAGAACTGAGCTTTAAGGAGAAGAAGTCACTTCAGTTAAGGCACACAATGACACGGACGTACGGCTCTCCCGTGGATTCATACCTTATTAAAGCACTCGTATATGGTGGAGACAAGTTCTTTACAGACCATGTCGACAAATCCGAAACACGGAATTTTGAGTTTGGAGATCTGCTTCTTGACAATGGTCTGAAAAGCCATGTCGGGGGTGAACAAGCCTGTCCTGCAGGTGAACGAAGAAGAAAAGTTACACAACATAACGCTGTGAACATCAACAAGTAAAAAAATGAAAGCACACCTGACGCCGTGAATGTTCCTGATGGCATAGGCGATCTCCATACGCAGCTTTCTTTCATCACACTTTATCTGCGACAAAACAGAAGCAACATCGGATATAAAAAAAAAAAAAAAATTGCAAATATTGCATCCTTGAGATTTTTTATCTCCAGACTTTCAAAAGGGATATCGCGCAGTCCCAACAAGAATTTTGTTGAGTCCCACAAAACACTGAATAAGGTCCACGCACTTTGTGCAGTTGATAGGGGAAGCGCTCGTGGAAGATCTGGTTGATCCTGGCGCCTCCCGAAAGGTGCACGGTGTTTACTTCGTCGGCTGAACCCTCGATCAACTTCTCAAAGTCGCCGGCCAGTTGCTGCACTAGCCTGGGAAAAGAAACGACAGGAGATGAGAAGCTACCCAAGAGAAAAAAAAATTGCAGTTTGCTATTCAGGAAGAAACCGATTCGGTTTTTGTGCACAAGATGGTGCCAAAGCCCGGACGAAAGTCATCGTTGGTGTCAGGTACGCAACAGTTTAAAGAAATCGCAACAAGAAATCGCAACTGATATACAGCAGTAGTCTTTTAACTTTAGTTTGGGTTGGAAGTGGAAGGTTACTTAATTTATTTTGAAGTCTAATGTTTTTTGTATATTAAATGAATTAAACCATTTTTTTTTCCTCAATGCTCTTCAATGACTGACTTGATGAGGGTCTTGGTCCGGCAAATGGGGTCATCAGGATTATACAGTTTGTAGGCGTCAACTTCTTTATTGATGGTCACAAGCAGGCACTGCATGTGACTGTAGAGCGCCGGAAGACTGTCCCGGATGTGGTTTGTCAATTGCTGCAAACAAACAAACTGAGTCACCGGCACAGCGTGACGTTGTTCGACTTCTCCGCCTGTCAGACCTGGTTGAGGGACTTCTGCAAGTACGGCGTGCCCATTCTGTCACACATGTGCCTGTAAGCCGGGTGGGACATGAAGAACTTCTTCTCCGCTTGCAAGGCTGTCTTAATATCCCTTTTGCCATCGATGTCCTTTTGACTGCGGTTCACGAGTCCAATGTAACCTGGGGAGGAAATAAATGAGAATTTAGCAAGTTTATTCTTTGTCGCTATTCGGTATAGCGTGGGTTAAACGGGGTGAGATGATATTTCCTCCTTATTCTCAGTCTTGTTTTATAGTTTAAGGAAGGTGTGGGCAAACTACGGCCCGGGGGCCACATGCGGCCCGTTAAACATTTTAATCCGGCCCGCTGAACTTGAAGAAAATTAACTCATTCATTACCAGCCGAGATAAAAAAATATATTTTTGATGGATTTATCCGTCAATGGTAGCCTATGAGTTAAATGAATAAATCTTGTTAATGTTTTATTTTCTAAATAATGTGGCGTGTCAAAGACAGATATTTTGTTGGAATGCTTTTGTTCATTTTCAATAAAAAAAAATTTTATTTTTTTTTTTCACCGATGAGGTGAGGTGACCAAAACACTCCATCCATCTGCTCCTGGTCCGGCCCCTCCGTCAAATTTTAGAACCCATCGTGGCCCATGTCTAAAATTTAGCACTGGTATCTCCACTAATGTGATGGCTTCAACTCCCGCATTGTATTTGACTTTTTTTGCAGAAAAGACCAAATGTTCCACTTGGTGTGCGTTCCACTGTCGATATTACAACATGAGGCTCCGTGACTAAAGCTACAGCTCTGTGCTGCTGACTTCAGGGGCTTTTCAGTGGATAATGCATTAAAGCGTTTTTGGAAGAGGTATGAACCATCCCCACACCTGGTAATGCTTCACTGCAAATCCTAATCTTATCACACACACACACACACACACACACACAGTGACTCACCTCTTCTCAGTGGAAGCAATCTATTCTCTAGGATTTCCCGAGCATCTGTTCCTTTATCCATTAGGTCCAGCATGGTGATCACACCGATCGTGCGCTGGCCTATCGTAGTGGGGGAGAAGAAAGTAACACATACTGATTTTGCGGAATCAATACACCCAAAAGCTGTAACTGGCGACTATTCGAAAATGTAAAATGTACTTTTGCTTTTTTGAAACCAGGATGGCCCAAAAGAGGGAAAAGTGTGGATTTAATTGCAGATACACTTGCGCGGCCATTTTCAAGACGGACGGTAGGTTGTCCAGCATTCACTGAGTGTGTTTCTGTATATTATTTGTCCAGCCGTGGTGTCATAAATGATGGTAATATTATGGGGATTGATTAAAGTCGGACTTCACCGAGGGCCTACGTGTGAAGTGAAAAACGTGGATAACCTAACAATATTTGCACTGTAGCTATGCAGCAAGGGATCAAATTAGAACGCGTGTCAGGTGCAGCAACTCACCCTGCGGGTCGACATCTTTGGCCAGTTTGAGCGCATCCGAGTTCGCCAGGTCCATGTTGGCAGGCGTCACGGCCAGGATGAGGCAGTTCTCCTTGCAGATGTACTGCATGATCATGTCTCGCACCTGGTACTCGATGTCTGGCGGCTGGTCGCCCACGGGAACCTTGGTGATGCCGGGCAGATCCACGAGGGTCAGGTTGAGCACTGCACACGAGAGTCGTGAATATGTTTAGGATGGATGCGTGATGAAGATGATGCGAGCAGGAGGTGAGATTACCGTTGGGGGAGAAAATGCGGAGGTTAATGGGGATGCGAGAGATCCCTTTGTTGTTTCCAGTAAGCCTGCGGGTTTCTGTCTCGATTTCTTGCCGGATCTCATCAAAGTCGGAGAAGCGCTTCCCTCTACAGTGCAAAAATTCTCCGTATTCTAGAGAGAGAAAATGAGTTTGCTGCATGCACCACACGCAGGAATCCACACTAATTGAAAAAAGTGCAATTTAAACTTTGTGATGAAGAGCTGCCACTGCAAGTGAAAATATGTTTTCTTTAATTGTCTTTCAAATTGACTGATCGTTCTCTCTTACGCCATCTAGTGGCAGCGCGAATGAATACAACTATCAACATGCACACGTTGAGTCACCAGAAGTCTCGCTCACCGGTGTCGGCGTGATGCAGCTGCAGGACCAAAGGTCTGCGAGTGACAATCCCAGTACCCCGAGGAAGGAAGTCTCTGTCGGGGGGAAAAAAAAAAAAACAGACAAACACTGAAAAGGAGAAGGAAACGCACACCGACGCCAAGGCAGTCACACGTTTGTTGTGGAACACTTTGGAAAAAAAAAAATAAAAATCCTGTTTCCCATATAAATCTTGATTGGGGGTGTTTGTTTTCAGCGCATCCTGCTCCCGATCACGCTGCTGGCAGAGAGCCCGAACCTGAACCCTTGGATATATCCTATAAACAGTCAAACAAAGGAACTGAAATGTATCAATGCATAATCAGGAAGGCGAGTACAAAAAGGCCTTCAGGCGTTATTTTGAAACAATTCCTAATCCGACGGCAGGGATTGCGATTGGTCTCCTCCTCATCACCAAGCTTTATTGTCTGGGAGAAAAAAAAAACCTTGGAGGAAAGTTACTACTGAGTCACAAGGCAGCAAGCTTTTTGCGGGGCAGAATTAAATGAACCCTCTTGTCACATTGCACGTCACTATCTGACTTGGACTTTAATCTGAGTCTTATCATACTGAAACGCAAAAATGTGCGTTCATTTTGTCACACTGTGGACCAAAATCCATTCCGTGATGACTTGAAAAACAATGTTTCCCGTAGGAAATAAAGTTACATTTGTTCCAGTCGCAGTCATAAAATCTTTATTGACCGTACAGGCAATGTTTTGAGTCCGATTTTAATACTCCCAACTGTCAGTGCAAATACAAGCAAAAGTATATTTTAGTAAAATTAAAAGAAAGTCAAACTTATTTGACATATATAATATTATAAATAAATCCATATTCTAAACAACCTGAGATCGAGCCTATCCAAGAAGACTATGCGACAAGCGGGGTACACCCTAGATCAGTCCCAGCACACGTTTAAAAAAAATTTAATAAAAAAATAAAGATAAATAAAAAAAAATAAAACACACTCACGGAAAATTTACATTCTTTAATTAAGCCAGCATGTCCAGAGACTATCACAGCTGACTTCAAGTAAGACGCAGGCTACACCTTAGAGCTTAAACTAGTCGCCAGACAGCCGCAGACTCCAAAAACAAGCATCAATACACACATTCCTACGTATATTGAATAATATCTGGATATTGTAGCCTTCGATGAACCTAACATGCATGTTTTGGAAATGTGGGAGAAAGACAGAGCTTTTCACAAAGATGTACTTCTCTATCAGAGAGATGCAAAAAAAAAAAAAAAACGCAGCGGGAAAACCACATTTGGTGAAGTAGAACAGGTGATGCGGAGGTGACGCACTTTGCACTTTGCAGAGCTGCTACAACAGCAAACCAGAGTGGATGTTAGATACGACCCTATACTGCATTGTTAAACGGGTCGGCCGATTAATAGGAGGACTTTGAAGGACATGCAGGACAAATGTACTATTATATTTATTTAAAATTAAGAAGAAAAAAAATGAATGGGAGATTTGACTTGTGAAAATGTGCACAAATATACTTCTGCTTAATGTTGTGGCCCACTCCACAAATTTGGTAGCCCATCTCCGGTTGACAGTTGTCAATTAATTTTGTGATTTGAGAGAGGAATATCTGTAGAAAAACATTGAGAGCCTGGAGAGCCCATGCAAATTCCTCGAAGGAAAAGGGACTCTCAACCACGAAACTCATAACTTTGGGGAAGGCGTGCACTGCTAATCACTTGTCATCCACAACATGCTGCCTCTTAAACTCCATTCAAAGCCATTGACGACTTTACAGATGTACTTCATGTCATTATCCTGCTCATATTTTACATTTTAGACCATGAGAGAAAATCACATCACACCTCAATATGGCAACATTTCCCAAGCAGCACTAGAATACAATCAGTTGGCAATTTGTGGAACATACCTGCCAACAAAATTCTCCAACACCGAGCTCTTCCCGCAGCTCTGGCCGCCCACCACGGCAATCTGCGGCAGGAGGACGCTGTAGTTAAGGCCCGCGCTGCCCAGGGCGTCCTGGAGGCGATTGATCATCGAGATCATGCTGCACGGCGACGAAGGTGGTGGTGGTGGAGGAAGAGGAGGTGCGGTATTGTAGTGAAGTCGGAATTTCCGAGCCCAGGAACGCCCTCCTGAACTCCCCCTCAACTTTTAAGAGGGCTGCCCCGCCGCGTATCAACTGCAAGTTTGAGCAAAGGGTGATAAAGTGACACTCAAAAATCTCACTTGACACACCATTAAGAAACAAAGGCGACAGAAATGGACACGTTGCGGCACATGAAGAATACATAATGCTATTATCGTCACATGATGCCTTCAAGAGCCTCCCAGTGTTACGTTCAATGACACTCACGCGACGACCCATCCCGCTGTTGCCCCTAGCAACGGCGCGACCAAAATCTTCGTTTTCTTGATTTGTTAACGACGACTGGACTCTTACATTTATATGACGAATATCAGGCAAACATAGTTTTTATTAAAGGGGCTTAAGTTGTGGGCGTGTTTGCTAACTTGTTAGTTCCCAGGCGCTAGCGTCCAGATTTCAGGCGAAGCAAACGCTAATAACACACTTTAGACTTAGTTTGTTGACGCAGGCTCACATTTCACACGGTTTCGCTTCTCCTTACCTCCGTGTAGACATTTAGGAAGTTAGCCGCGATGCTGAGTGAGCTCCATGGTTAGCTTGAAAGAGGAGAAGGTGGAGGAGCAGGGAGGGAAAAAAAAAATCAAAAACCACCCAACTTTTTGACAGCTAACGGGCGCGAAACGTCTGCGCATGCGCGTCAGACAACCAATTTGTTTGTTAAAAAAAAAAAACCTGATGGAAACACACTTTTACATTTTGGGAATTTTGTACGGTTGCAACTCGGGTAACTTAAAATTTCTAATTAAACATTTGGTGTGGGTTGGGGCAATTCCACTTCTGTAAATAACTCTTCCTCATTCCAAGGTAGTGAGCTGTGTGTAGGGAAAGGAGGGCAGCCTGGGGGGAGTGAAATGGAATCCTTGTGCTAAAATTAAGGGTGAAATAATGCAGAGCGTAAATAAGATAAAGACACATTTAGATGAAGTCAAATGCACTGCTGCTTTACTTTGCGATAATAAATACACGCAACACTAATCCACAAAGGAAAACAAATGCTCACCCACTTCTCTTTTCCCACATTGTAGGTACAACTTTATTCCAAAATGGATTAAATTAGTTTTTTTTTCCTCAATATTTTACTTTCAACACCTAAGTTTGTTTGTTAGGCAAATATATTTAAAAAAATAAGTATGCATAACAATTTAGTCTTTGTCATGAAGCACAAACCTGAGCTCAGCTGCATCCTGTTCCCACTGAGATTGTTCTACGTCTTAAATGGAGTCCACCTGTGGTAAAACCAGATTGAAATTACTTGGAATGACACACGCCTGTTAATATCTTTATTCGGTTTTGGAATAAGGCTGTACCATAATAAAATGTGTAAAAGATAAAAGTGACTTCTGTGAATACTTTCTGATGCATTAAACATGATTAAAAATAATAATAATGATAATAATAATAGCAATAATAATAATAATAATTAAACAATGAAACTTTATCGTGCTGTCCTTACGGGGTGTCTCATATAGAATTTTGAGAGAGAAAAAAATTTAAGTATTGGACTCTAACATAATGCAATGTGATTTCAATCCTCAAAGCTCAAAATGTATAAAAACTAAATGTTTCTTATTATTTGTCATTAACATTTTGTCACTTTAGATTCTCCAACTCTGCTTTGAGTCCCAGTCACCCTCACGCCACTTTCATGTCTTTCAACAACTCAGCAATGTCTATTTTCGGGCTGTGGGTCACGCCGGACCGCAGGGCTCTCTGCAGATCGTGACCCGCTTGCTTCAGCGACGGCAGGACGCCAACACCTTCGCCTTGGCGGCGACAGAGGAGCACCTCGTTCACCTCCCCGTCGATCTTTCGCGAGAGAATGGCGGGTAATACGCCGCTCACACGCTCCAGCACGTCTTTCCTCAAGGCGGAGTCACGGCATACCAGGTTGAGTATAAAAATGCCTACGCAGCCAAAAGAAGAAAATATTAAAGGGGACATACAATACTATGGAAAATTGCCTTTTTTTTTTTACACACAAACACACACACGAGAGACAGTGAGAGACAGAGAGAGAGAGACTTTTACGTAATGTGTGTACTCTACCTTTAGGGGTCAGTAGACTGCTGACTTTGTGCAGGATGGAGGTTTCGACAAATGCAGCAGGTGGACAACTCATACCCAATGTGCTGTCCTTATTGTCCACATCAAACATGATGGCATCAAACAAACGAGCACCTGCAGAAAAAACATATAGGGTCACTTCTTGGACTAGTAGTGATCAACTTTTTGTAAGAACTGATTTGGACCTTTTGTGACTAGTATGACGAGAAGCACTGGGTGAAACTACAGACTGCTGTTATGTTAGCTTTTCTAGCTTGCCCCGGAAATGTGGGTGCTATCTAAAAGACAGAGATTGAGTGAAGCTGTAGACTGCTAGGTTACCTTCTTTTGCTAGCTAAAGCCGTTTGCGCGGTTTGTCAAATAGGAGCAGTGAGTGAAAATGCTACGTTAGCTTCTCCTGCTAGCTAAAGCCATTTGCGCGGTTTGACAAGTACAAACACTGAATGAAGATGTAGACTGCTAGGTTAGCTTTTCTTGCTAGCTAAAGCCGTTTGCGCGGTTTGACAAATAGGAGCAGTGAGTGAAATTGCTACGTTAGCTTCTCGTGCTAGCTAAAGCCATTTGCTCGGTTTGACAAGTACAAACACTGAATGAAGATGTAGACTGCTAGGTTAGCTTTTCTTGCTAGCTAAAGCCGTTTGCGCGGTTTGACAAATAGGAGCAGTGAGTGAAATTGCTACGTTAGCTTCTCGTGCTAGCTAAAGCCATTTGCTCGGTTTGACAAGTACAAACACTGAATGAAGATGTAGACTGCTAGGTTAGCTTTTCTTGCTAGCTAAAGCCGTTTGCGCGGTTTGATAAATAGGAGTAGTGAGTGAAAATGCAAGGTTAGCTTCTCCTGCTAGCTAAAGCCATTTGCGCGGTTTGACAAGTACAAACACTGAATGAAGATGTAGACTGCTAGGTTAGCTTTTCTTGCTAGCTAAAGCCGTTTGCGCGGTTTGATAAATAGGAGTAGTGAGTGAAAATGCAAGGTTAGCTTCTCCTGCTAGCTAAAGCCATTTGCGCGGTTTGACAAGTAGGAGCACTGATTGAAGATGTCGACTACTCCTTGCTCACGACTTTACTACTACGTCAACATAGTTTAACGGTATGCGCGTCCTCCACCTTCTTTCTCCAGGGCGCAGATACGTTCAAGGCCATCCCCGAGCGTAACGGTCAGGTGATCGTCCGGTCGAAAGCGGAACCACTCTTTGGCTATCTCCAACACCATGGGATCCAGTTCCACCACCTCCACTGACACACCGGGCACATAGTCTCGCAGAAACTGGGGCAGGCCTCCTCCTCCGAGTCCAACTATCAGCACTGACACCGGGATATCTTAAGGACGGGAGAGAAATGGTTAAGCGTTAAGTCCAACGAGGAAAATAAACGCTCATACGTTTCAGACTTTGCCGGCAAATCACAGGGCACAAACAGAAACACAAGCATTCACACTAATCCAGATTTCTTTCAGATCAAATAAATATTCTACTTCACCTTTGTTTTTTTCCTTGCCTATGCCCAGCATGGCGAGACCAGCCACCATGACTTCGTGGTGGGCACAGCAGAGGAAGCCGCTGTGCACTGACAGGGAAGACGATGACAGCAGTTTGGTTTTCTTTTTGCTCTTCTTCTTATGACTTGATGCTGCAGGAACAGAAACGCGTTAGTTCATTTTCAGAAAATCGGCCATCCTGTGTTAAAACAGACATTTTGAGGCAAGTTTCGTTGCCTGAGAGTTCGAAAAAATGAGTAGCTGTAGTTTATAGATCAACACGAAAATGAGTGGACATGTCTATCATTAACTCATTTACTACCATTGACGGCTAAAGACGTCAAAGATCCATTTTTTTTTAATGAGTTAACAAGATAATGATTTTTTTTTTTCAATGCTTGATACTTTATCATAACGGCACACATGAAAAAGTATCTAGGACCTATGTCTGAAATTGATAAAGTTAGCCATTCGGGGGCTAAAACAATATTTAAAAATTCAAAAATATAAGCGATTGACGACAGTTTTACTGAAGAAAAGTCTGAAGGATCTATGTCTGCGACTGCACAGGAAGCTGCTTCGAGGCAGCCATTTTGGGGCAAATTCCAATGCTTGAATTTAGATCAAATTATCAGCCAATAGCAGTTTTAGCAATAGACAGAAAACTAAATGGACACAATGGGATGCAGGAAAAAGTCTCGAGAACCCATGAAAAAAAAGTAAACAGGTCGTCAACCATTTTGGTTGAATTCCAAAGCTAATACTAACAAAGTCCAAATAGAACTTGATCCAAAATTCATGGACTTTCCTTAAAAATGTTCATTACAAATTTAAGTTGTTAATTTAAGTTAAAAAGCAAAATGACAAAAGATCTCAGCTGACTGTTATTAGCGGAGACGAGACGACTCTCGGACTGCACCAGAGCCGCGTTGGACAGGAACACCAGTCGGCGGTACAGCTCGCCGTCCTCCCCTCTGACGTTCTCCACACAGTATTCGCCGCTGTGCTCGCTCACGCCCCGGCTCACCTCCTCCCGCCAACCCAGGTCGCCGCCCACCGACAGAAACGGGACCTGAATGACACATCAAAAAAAAAAAAAAAAAAGTGAACATCCACACTAGCTTGATGTTCGTCAATTCTCGGCATCCACCTGTTGATTTTCTGGCATTCCCGGCGGGGCCAAGTCCATCACCATCGGCGAGAGCTCCGACTGGACGGCCTGCATGTCGGCGTATTCTTGATTCCTGTGCATGGCCACGATAACCAGGCGGCGGAAGTTGGCGCTGGCGGCTAGTTGCCGCCGGCCCTCGCTGGAGCTGTAGAGCCACGCCGTCTCGCTGCCTTGGGGCACTGCAAGCGACAAACACGTTCGAGAAGGACGCCATACAGTGCAGACACCTGCCAAGATATATTCTTCATGGCTCCGCTTTAGTGAGTTTTCTATTTGTTGTGAGTTGCCTCCAGGAGTGCGTGCGACTCGAGGTGAAAAAGCAAACAGGCGGCTTACTGCTGATTGGCTGCCACCCACTGCTGTGGGCGGGCCAATCTGCTTCTGCAGGCAGGACCACCAGCACAGCACAGAGAAAGACAGTGAGAGAGAGAGACAGGCAGGCAGACAGACAGAGAGAGAGAGACAGACAGAGAGAGAGAGTGAGAGAGAGACAGACAGACAGACAGACAGAGAGAGAGAGAGAGAGAGAGAGAGACAGAGACAGAGACAGACAGAGAGAGTGAGAGAGTGAGACAGAGAGTGAGAGAGAGAGAGAGAGAGAGAGAGAGAGAGAGAGAGAGAGAGAGAGAGAGAGAGAGAGAGAGAGAGAGAGAGAGAGAGAGAGAGAGAGAGAGAGAGAGAGAGAGAGAGAGAGAGAGAGAGAGAGAGAGAGAGAGAGAGAGAGAGAGAGAGAGGTATGCTGCAGCGAGCCAAAATAAAACAGCGTTTAATTATTCTGGTTTGAAAGTTAAAAAAAGGCCAATCGTGATAATCGGCCCAGATGATAATCGGTCTAAAAAACACAATAAAAAAAATAAATGAAGCTCACCGATGAATATGGCAAATTGGTTGAACCTTGGCACCTTGGTTGTTGGCGGGGAATCCTGCACTGTGAGAGTGTATCTCGGCAGGCCGGTCTTTGCGTGGCAAAGCGTTAGCGACGAGTTGGCGTCGGCATCCGTGCGGGTGCGCAGCCTTTTCCTCAGGACAGAATAGGCCTGGCGTTCCCGCACGGCCGTCAACAAGTCGGCCGCCAGTGCGAGACGCTTCGGAGTGCCGTCTTCGCCGAGGCAAAACTCCAGAATGGGCGTCGGCATGGGCTGTCGGAATTTTGTGCAGACCAGGGCGAAAACGGGCAGAGCAAAGGAGTCGTCGTCCTCCTCGGCGCTCGTTTCTTCCTGCAGGCAGTGAAGCCTCACCGCCCATCCCAGCTGGACAAAGTGCTCCACGGCCAGGCGGATCACGCTCTCCTGAGCCAGTGTGATACACACGTACCTTCCTCCTACGCTGAGCACACGGCCCACCTGCAAACGCACACAGAAATGTACACCCACTTCATTTCTCTGACCCTTCAAATACTGGTCAGCTCCCTACCTCACTTATAAAGAGGACATACACGGCATCCCAGTTGAAACCCTCTTGACGATGCTGTCAAAATAATTCTGAGCCCCTGACAATTGAGTTACTTTGTTTGATTTTTTTTTACCTCAGTGAGCATATTCCTCGCCAGCTCTCCTCCTTCCTCTGACGCCATTGCATCCAGGGTGCCTTTGTCCAGAGCGGCCTGGTAGCAAGCGTCCTGGTACGGCATCTGGGTGGCGTCCACTTGCTGGAACTTGAGGTCAGGCCGCCGCTCGGCATTGCGCTGGTTCATGTGGGACACCACGGTCTCGCTGATGTCAATGTTGGTCAGGTGTTTATAACCAACGTCGTGAAGCTGCTCGCTCAACTCTGAGTTTCCACAGCCCACCACCAACACCTGAAATACAAAATGTGATAACTTTTGACAAAACTGGTCCGTTTAAGTACAGATTGTTAAACCCGGAATACTTCAAAACTGTAATACTAAGGTCCCTGTAACCACATTCTGAACTAGAAATGCTGATTTGTTATTATTTATTTAGATTTTTCTCCTCATCTCTTGACAATTCTCTTCACGTCTTAAGAAAACTTTATTAGACTTTCTCTAATTTGTTTAAAAAAAAAAAAAAATCAACACAAGGCTTTTGTCTACATCCCAAAGGTTCAGCAAGATCACTCCCGTTCTGCCGTCCTTGCACTTGCTTCGTGTTCATTTTAGGATTTAGTACAATATTTTTTTTGTCATTAACAGGTCAATGCTTATATTGTCTTGTTGTGTTACTTTGGAAAGCACATTCCATCTCTCTGAATAGTGCTGTACAAATAAAAAAATACCTACTTGCATTCCCTTTAACAGAACAGTTTGTAAAAGAGAAGACTCCATAAATTAAGTAAATCATCTTGAAACGAAAAACGAAAAAAATGCCATTGTTTTCTTTTCTCTTTTTCTTACATTGTGAATCACAATCATGTTTGAAAATCAGCATCTTCAGCAAATATACACTATTGTTTTGTACATGCATCTTTTCATTTAAAAGATCAAATAGCATGTGTTAAGTTTTGATCAAGTTTTATTTAAATCAATTGAAAAGATGATATAACGACTTGATTTGTTTACCTTGTCTTGCATTTTGATGTACTTGTGCAGGACGCCGCATAGTTTGTTGTAGTCTCCATACCACTCGAATGACTTTTCTCCGCGCTTTTTAAAAAATCGCTCCCAGTATTCGGCAGAACTAAATTCCTCGGCAGTTCGCGGTAATAAACTCATTGTTTGTTTTATTTAAATCTATTTTTTTAATATTGTGCACGCAGATCTGGCAACCAGACCCTTGCTGTCCTCATGGCATTTAGTTCGGACAGCATTACAAGGCGTACGGCTATCTGATTGGATAGCATAATTCAAAACGCTCACTGATTGGTTAATACTTGTTAGAGTGCTTTCCATTGGTTGTGGCTCGGTGCTCTGCGTCGGTACTCCGTGTGGAATTAAAACCAGCAGCAAATGTTTCTGGTTTAATATAACTTTTGAAGTCTTGGACCAGGAGTTGGTAATAAAAGACATTTATTTCCCAATTATATTTTGTATTTTTTAGATTAATATGTGTAGATAAAACACGATGTACAGTATATCCTGTCTCATATTGCGTGTCAAGCGCTCCACCTATCCAATAAACCACAGAAGAAGAAAGAAGACGACGCCGACGAAGAAGAATCTCTAGCATGGCGGCCCCGGCTGGACGTTCTGTGGTGTTTGTTACTGGAAACGCGAAAAAACTTGAAGAAGTAAGCTATTGATAATGGCGAGACGAAGGAGGAAATGTGCTTCACAGAGAGACGCTATAATATGCTAAATGTAACTCGCTCCCCGGTTTTTTCTTGCACACGGGAGACACCTCCTGGTTACCTTTGGTAGTGCAGCCAGACAGTACAGATCGATTACCGATTTCACTTTCTTTGCAGGTAATTCAGATTCTTGGCGACAAGTTTCCATACAAACTTATCTCGAAGAAAATTGACCGTAAGTACGGCGTTTCTGACATACTATTAGTAAATCTGGAAAAATATCACTCCTGTGCAGTTTTTATCATGTCTGTCACACGGATTGAAAAACATGTCAACCTTTTGAACCATCCTTACATCTTTCCATGTAGTGCCTGAATATCAAGGAGAGCCAGATGAGATTTCCATACAGAAGTGCAAGGAGGCGGCAAAACAGGTGCAGTCAATCCTATGAAATGTCGCATTTTGGAGTTTATCCGTGGCAAATACGAAGTCAGAAGGAAACACATTTTTCTCTTAAGAAGCGTATCGCCTTGTGCGTTTTGTTCAGATTGACGGCCCTGTCATAGTGGAGGACACCTGTCTGTGTTTCAAAGCATTGGGAGGCTTGCCAGGCCCTTACATGTTAGTCTTGTGACTGTACAGTATACTCAAACCCTTAAATCTTGACGCAATTTCAACTGAAATGTTTTGTTTTGCAGAAAGTGGTTCCTGGATAAACTCAAGCCAGAAGGTGAGCAATAGAGACACATTATCGTTTGATGGTAAACCTCTCATCGTGTGTTCCCTTCAAAGGTTTATACAAACTCCTCGCCGGCTTTGAGGATAAATCCGCATGGGCCCTCTGTACATTTGCATATACGTCCGGAAAAGACGAGCCGGTGCAGCTGTTCAGAGGAATAACACAGGTCCCTCTTATCTCCGTTCTCATCACACCCTCAACCTTTTAATGTTTGATGTCATACTGCATGTTTTTTTTTCCCCAGGGAAGCATCGTGGAACCAAGGGGACCTCGAGACTTTGGATGGGACCCCTGTTTCCAGCCAGAAGGCTTTGACAAAACGTAGGGGCTTGTGCTTTCTTCCAACCACATGCGGGACCCAGAGATCAACTGTGGTCCAGTACTCTTTGTGGTGCAGCGCTAATTTGCTAATTATTCACAGTGATTCTGTTTTTCCACATTTTATGTTACAATCTTATTCCAAAATGAAAAAAAAAAATCTTCCAAATTGTACTCACAACACCTTACAATTAAAAAAATAAAATATATATATATATTGCAAAATATGTAAATAAACAGTTGTCTGTTTGTATATAACCATTAAAAAGTCAATTTTTCTCTTTCTTATTCCCAGTTATGCAGAGCTGCCTAAAGCGGTCAAGAACGCCATTTCTCACCGATACCGGGCACTCACGGCCATGTCGGAGCACTTTTCGCCACACGCCAAGAGGAAGAAGTTAGACGATTGAGTAGCCGTGTTGATGCAGTTGAGGAGATTCTACTACAAGTGTGCTTCCCGGTCATTGGCTCATAATAAATATTTTGCTCATTTTTTTTTTTAAACGTGTGTTATTCTATTGGGGGGACATCACGCAGAAACTATGCAAACAAATCAGCAACTGTTCCTTAGCGGCTCGTCAAGACTTAGTAACCTGGCAAGAGATAGAGCGCATCCTGTAAGAATTTGCAAGTGATCTGCTTTTCCCACATTTTATGTGACAAACCTATTTTCCCTCAAAATCTTCACACAACGTGTTATGACAAAGTAAAAAAAAATGATTGGGAGATTATTTTTCAAATATATAAAAAAAAAAAATAGAAGTCACAAAGAAAGAATTAATATCCTTTGCCATGAAGCTGAAAAGTGTAAGTAAATTTGGTCGAATCTGTTTCCACTGATTGTCCTTGATATTTCCACAGCATAATTGAAAATAAATACAACTTTTTCCCAGTTTTCAATTACGAGTGTTTTCTGGATAAATGTGAGTTGGGAAATTAATTGATTCCGTTTTGGAATAAATTGTGGAAAAAGTACAACGCTGTGACTATTTTCCAGTCACTCTGCTGCTTCCAAGCACAAACGGTTTGATCTTAAAAGCGCATAAATCACACAAGAGAAACTCCAGAGGCCTGATGAGAGCAGCAGATTACAGCCGAAGAACGATGATGATTGTTCAGGCTGGCTGGTGCAATGAGGGAGGAGGGGGAGAAAAAGGGTGGTCTGCAGCACAAACAGAACTGCAATAACATAAGAATTTGGAGATTAAATGACCCATGGAGTCACAAATGCCAGTTACAGGAAGTTCAAATGTGACTGATGGGGTCCACGTGCAGCACCAAAGTCACACGTGCGGATCGAACACAAAATCACGTGCTAAGAAATAATGGAAAGGAAAATATGTTCCAGGATTATTAAAAACTTTTGGGATGATGTTTAATGGGTTTTAATAATTCCTGTTACATACTTTGGTCAAAATGCAAATACCTCCCGCATCACGCAGAAAAAAAAAAAAATTCTAATTGCAGAACTGTGAATATGTGTGAAGTTGTAATATCACCAATCACCACTAGATGGCCACCCTATAATACAAAATTAGTAGGCCTCATATATTTTTGCTATTTTTTTTTTTGCGCAGCAATCCTTGAAGGGTACTTTTTATGCAAGCGGGAATTAAAATGACAGTATGTGGTTATTTTGTTGTTTGCTTCACACACTATATTGCTGGGTTAGGATTGTGGATCTTTTATACAAGCACTGAAAAAAAATGATGAAAAATGAAATAAAAAAAGGGCTGTGCGACTTAAACAAGTCTCAGTCTGTCATAATTGCGCAAGAGGATGAGGAGGTTTTGATGTGGCTTCCAGAGGGACAGAAAAAGTGCACCTGACACACACGAAAACCTCCAGACGCTCTTAGAAAGAATAACAAGAAGCCACAGGAGTATAAAGGAGAGCTTTGTGTCGCATACCAAACGGATGATGGTTGTCTTACGTTACAAAAGCAGCATATTAATAACTTTCCAGAAATGTTTTGAACAGAACGGGGAGGGAGGACGGGAATAAACCTTTTTTGTTCCTTCGAAAGTGATGGGAACATTCCAATTTGGTATTTTTGGAGATTATGAGTGTACCTGACTTGACTGCAGTCACGTGCGCTCGATGTATGCATAACAGTGTTTAACCCTTTGGCCTTTGCTTCTACACTTCACTCAAACATTTGTAAAAAAAAAAATAAAATAAAATAACGTTTAAACCAAGAATGGGTATGTGCAGTATGGCCTTCTCCATTCCTTAAATATTGTGAACAGCCCAAGACACAGCTTTGCAATAATCATGCCGTCTATTCAGTACCTTGACCAAGACAAATTGCCATGGGACAGCATTTCCAAAATGTCAGAAATTGTTTTCGTTTTGCATGTAAAAAAATATCGAATTTGGAGGAGTGGGAAGCAGGATTGGTTGATTTGCTTTTTACAAATGCAAGGCAGTAAAAGGTTCAAATGCTCTTGCGGTCCATTCATGTCCCACCGTCCATAGGTTTCCACACCCCAGCTTTTTACCCAAACAGTCCTGGGTCATGCAGTGTCAGGGACTGCAAAAGGTTCTGGAAATCCTCCACCGTCCACGGCTCTACGCCCGGTCCCGAGGCCGCGGAACTGCTGCTACTGTCAGGGCAGATGCTTTGCGGGTCGTTGAACGTCACTAGAACGTCGGTGCCAAACTGGGGCAGGCGGAACACGCCTAGATGAAGCCTCACCCGGTTCCTCGCCGTTTCGTTGTACTTGGACACGCATTGTGTGCCCGTCAGCACCCAGGCGGAGCTGCACGCCGACAGGGAGAGTGACGATTTGGGCAAAGCGACCACGTCCGTCACCTGCTGCGCGTCGGGCTGCGTGGCGGCGTTGCCACCCGCGATGTCCTCAAAGTGGTACCGGGGCGCATCCTGGTCCGCGACGTGGTCTTGGTACTCGACCAACTCGACGATGAGGCTTTGGTCGGTTCGGGTGTGCACGAACGCCTCTTGGTTGTCCGGGATCTCCCGCATCTTGCTCACGTCCGCGGCGCTGTGAGGGAGGATTGCCGACAGAGCGCCTCCGAACAGCGGATGAGGCTCGTTGACGCGCTGCATGTCAACGGGAGACTTTCACAATGGACACTGACTTTCCTTCAACTGCAAATAAACACACTTTGTTTAACATTAGACACAAACACGTGACGAAAGCGAGGTGTTGACATATTAAAAACGTACTTCCGGGTGTGATTTCTTCCTTGTATTATGGATACGTAGTAAATACACTGCTGCTATCTAGAGGCGAGGCGGAGACAATACAAACTACAATGTAGCTAAATTCCTCAAAGTAAAAACGTTACAAAAATGTAAATGATCAAATATTTGCTTTGTATTCGGACTACTTTCATGAAATGAATAAATATTTTTCCTCTCTCTAATTAATGTAAACAAAATGAAAATATTCCCGTATACGAATAGCACTAAAACATACAGGGTTGAAAGTAGCTTCTGTATAAATTTTTTTTAATTTGAATAAAATCATGAATGATGGCAAATAAGTTGAGTCAATTACAAAAAGTGGTGCTGAAGCGCAGCACTGGACAGAAAAGCATAAAAGTTAAAGGAAGGAATGATGCAAGCAGGTTTGAGGTGAAATTCAGGTTTGGTGATGGATGAAAGAATTAAATTAAATTATATTAAATACATAAGGAACAACAAGGGGCATTGTTATAAGATATGAAAAAGGGAAAACAAGCTTATAGTCAGTACAGACAAGAGAATAATACCTTAAATCCAAATCAGTCAAGAAGACTTCAAGAACACGGGCGGTTTTTTGTTCCATTAGCGTTAAAGATTCTGCAAAGAAAAAGCTTATTCTTCCAGTGAGTTACAGAAAAAAAAAAGTCTTCTTCGTATTGTGGCCGATTTACTGATTACACTGCTGCCATCTACTGGCAAGTGGAATACATAAGACAAACTACAACATGGCACGATTTCCCTGAAATGTCATTAAATTGACATATAATTGTATTTCTAAAAAAACGGACATTTTCCCCATTTCTTTATCGATGTGAGTGAAATGTACCGAATTACCGACCTGTACTTAGTGATTTAGCGAGAGTGGGTGCGGCTTTTCTGCTGACTTCCGGGTCAGCTGATCCGTGTCAAGCTATCACGAAGCAGGAGCATCGCTGGCGACGGAAGCTCGGCTAACATCCACAATGGTCCTCTTCTTGTGCATCATTTGATGAAACTTCTCCCAAATCGGAAACCGTAAAGCGTGAGTCCTCCTCACACGACGAGGTTTGCTTCTTTTGTTGTCCGAGGCGGGTGGCGATCGCATCCGTAGCTTCGCACGGAGGCTACGACACGACACAGTGCAGTGACACAGCTTCTTTAATATGCAAAGTTGGCGCTTCAAAGCTTTTGCTTCGATACTAAAGGGCGAGGAAATGATTGGTGAAACAAAACAGCGCACATTTTTTGATTTATTGTGCTATATTTTACCAAAGAGCTGCGTGACAAGAAAGCTTGTCAGGGTGGGCCAAAAGTAAGGTTTAAAAAAAAATGTCATTGCATTTTCAACAAGTGTTTTGCTGATATCGTTATCTTCTTTTTAGTTGCATTTATAACACGTGCACTATTACATTCTTCCTTTACCGCCTTCTCTCTCCTAGCATCTTTTCCTTCATGACCTTCTGACCCTTCCCTCCTTCCTTGTTTCCTTCTCATTGCCATCTTTTTAATTCTGCATCCTTCCATTCTTATTTCCCTCCTACTTCCCTTCCTACTTTCCATCCATCAGAGCTGTTTTTACATTTTTTCCTCCTTTGCTCAAAACTACTATCTTGCCTTCTCAGTCCTTCTCAGACTTGCTCTTTCTTTGCTATCCTCCAGATTTCCTTTCTTCCTTCCTTTGATATCCTTTCTTTATTTAAAACGACTTTTCGGCCTTGCTCATTTTTAGGTTTGCGAGCAGTACACACCTTTTTCAAATCGCCTTACACTTAAAAAGTGCTTAATTAAATGAAGCCTGTATCTTCTCTTTCCTTGGATTTTATTTAGGTTATTACACCTTTCCGTTTTGCCTTGTGACTGTTGAGAGTCCTTTCCATTATGATATTGTCGTGATTCTGATGTGCATGTTAAAACGCTGATTAAAGGTTTCCCAAACTGTGGGTGAGGGCCCAAAATGGTACCGGGTCCCTTTGCGAATTTGAGTGGGATGTTTGAATTGCGGCGACCCAGAAATGAAGGCTTTTCATGTTTATCTGTTCTCTACTAACTATTTTTCTTTTCCACACTCCTAACACGCTCGATTTCTGTTCACCTCCCTCTCTTTCCTCACCATAGCCGCTTCTCTCGTGCGTTTACTGGAAACTTCCTCGCACTGAAAGGCCTGAAAGGTTTCCTTCCAGTTGCCGTGCCAGAATCGGACGCGGAGAACGCAACCGTTTCAAAACTGAACTGGAGTCAATGGTATAAATTTTATGCTTGACCAGAGAGAAAGAATATTACGTGACAATTTTAAAGGAGCCATTCTATGGATCCGAGACACACACCATTTAAAACGGTTGTCTTAACAAAAGATCTCTTCCGTCAAAAAAAATAAAAAAACGAGGGATAAACTCTCTACTGCTATTTGTGTACTAGTCATTAACTCACATCGCTACCAGCCGAGTTAAAAAAAAAAGGGGGGGGGGGATCTTGGACGTCTTTAGCCGTCAATGGCAGTTTGTGTTGTGCTTCCTGCAGAGGGAGCCCGATCGGGTGGAGCAGCAGCAGCAGCAGCCTGACGACAACATGCCCCCCAAGTTCAAGAGACATCTCAACGACGACGAGGTCACGGGATCCGTTCGCAGCGAGAGGGTGAGAAAGAGAGGGGATCAGTCTGTCCGCCCGCGTGTGTTTCCGTCTACTTGATTGTGAATGTGTGAGCGGGGATAGCGCTGAGGGAAGTCTGCCGCATTAAGAATCCCTTAGCAAGCAGTTGTGATTTTTTTTTAGATTGAATTAAGAGCTTCCTTGTAGGGCTTAGCGATTTATCGTTTTGGGACGGAAATCGCGATCTCAGACAACGATTCTGAGATCGTCTTTTTTATTTTTTCAAGGGCTCTTGTTCCCAACGCTCATCAATCAAGTCACACTAACCAACGTGGTGCTGATTAAAAAAAAGTGTTGCGCTGTCGCCCGTAGTCCCGGAAGTAATTTCCCGGTGCCAAGTCATCTTGTCGCCATGGCAATCCACCAGCCGGAGAAAACCTATGCGAAATACAGAGAGCACATGCCAACGCCGCTCAGGAATCTTGGAGCTGAGTTTGGAAACCCGAGCTCGTCACATTTTGACACGAGACCAACACGATAACGAAGTGGCCGCCGAGAGCAACAGAAAAATCGAGAGACTTGAAGAGCGACGGGGAGGCGTAAAAGAGGTCGTTCTTGGAAATTTGAATGGATCAAACACCTTCTGTGAATTTTGCAGTTAACTCATTCACTGCCATTGACGTGCATAGCCGTCAAAACGTTACATTCATTTTAAATGGCCTGGCTCCGTGTTAGAGAATCGCAAGTTGTGCAAAGAGGACCGAAATATTGAACAGTGGGACAGTCAAAATGAATTTTTAATTTTTTTTTTTTAAATCTTGATTTGAATTTTTTTTTTTTTTAAATGATTTATCATGCGACCACACGCCTGCAGCTGTCCTCGTCAAGCTGGAGAATCCGCCACCCCATCCGAACTCTGTTGTGGCTTGTTGTGGATACTTCATCAGAGTTCGATGAAGGTCACCATCCTTGAGTCTCTGTGATTCCGCACCACCTGTAGGAAATGTCGCTTCAACTCCACCTAGTCTCACAGAACATCCTGGCACGCATGCACCGTATTTAGATAATAAAGCGAGGCGCCTTCTCTCCCGGCAACAGTGTCCAACCTGATTCTCTACGAATAGCGTCGGGTGTTTGGTGTCGCTGCTTTTTTTAGACTCCGGTCTACTCCTCTTGATCCACGCTCACACTTTGGATCCGGTCCCCTTGTTGGCATGGACTCGGTGCTTTTGATGTTGGCTCAGGTGGAGACAGCGAGCGGACCTGTAGGCCACTCATCATCTTCATCGTAAATCCTCTTTTGAAACGCGCCGACCACGTTCGGTGCGTCTCTAATGCAAAATGTTTTGTGTTCACAGAGGAACCTGCTGGAGGAAGACTCTGATGAAGAGGAAGATTTTTTTCTGTGAGTTTGTCTCTGCACATTTTGGGTGGACAAAAGCAGGTACGCTAAATGAACGCATTCCAGGGAGGAAAAAAAAAACTGAGTGAGTGTTGGACGACCTAGCTTCTCTCGAAAGGTCCGTCTTGAAAATGGCGTCGCAAGCGTATCTGCAATTAAATCCACACTTTTCCCTCCTTGGGCCATTGCGGTAAAAAAAAAGCCAAACTAAATTTTAGATTTTCAAACGGTCGCCAGTTACGACTTTCGGGTGTGTTGATTCCGCCCTCACGAGTGAGTATCCAATCACAAGCCGCGTTCGTCACCTTCAACATAAAGCCTTACTGTCATCTGATTGGCTATCGCAACTGTCTATCAACTGTAAAAGCGCTCATGCTCACACAGAATAGATACCCGCACGATTGTATGTGAAATCCTCGGACGAATAGCGCTCGGTATTTGGTATTATGAAATCTGCCCGGCAACACGAGCTCGCTGAATTCTGATTGGATAAAAACTCGAACCTAAAAATTCAGCACTAAGCTATAATCTGACATCAATGTGAAGAATATGATCATGATTTCTTGATTATGTTAGGCCACCAGAGAAGGCCTTGACCGCCCGCCACTGGAAACAAGTACGGCTTGAAAGGAAGCAAGGTAGGAAAGATGACAGGAGGAAGGATAGAATAGATAGGACAGCTCACAAGTCGGAAAGTATAAAACAATTTGAAAGTCTACCTACTTTTACCCCACCCTGTATCCAGCACATCCCGTTTTTAGCATTTACCGAACCACCATGCTCTGTCTTGACATCGCCTTGATTTGCGCCCGTTCTCCAGACGCGGCCCGACGGGACCCCGGTTGGGAGGCCAGAATGACAAACTCAAACAGTGAGTCCACATTTCTTCCCACGATGCAAAAAACAAGTGGCGCCCCCCCCCCCCCCCCATGCTTGATGCTTGCGTCTGTGTCTTACGTAATCGGCCTATTGTGTTTACCGGAGGCTTGCAGGTAGTTAGCTCATTGCGGAACCGAAGCATGTGAACATGCACGTTGTTGCGTAATCTTCCCCTTTGAGACCCTCATCCTTCATCCCACTGCTGTCTTCTCTGATGTTAACCTCGCGGCCCTTTGCAGAGCGCTTACATGTGAGGAGGCAATCGTAACTTGAAAGGGCACGCATATTGCGGAAATTCTGAGTGCACATTGTTGGGTCCCTGAAGTGCTTCCCCACCCAAGAAGTTTGAACATTTACAGCCAATGATGGTAATCCGCCGAATATTCGCGCTTCACTATTCACAAATCCCATTTTTTTTAATTTATATATATATATAGATATATATATATATATAGAGAGAGAGAGATATATAATTTTTTTTTATTTTTATTTTATTTTTAAAATGGCCTAAGATGTCGCCCAAATCCCGTCTAAATATTTAAGTGTCAACAAAGTATGAAGGAGTGATGCATCTCAATTTAGAGGCCAGCTTTGTAGCAGGGGAGGAGCCAAGTTTTGCCAAGTGTATTAGTGGATGTTACAGAAAGTCTTCGCTACATGTTGCACTTTGAGTGAGTTTTTTTTTTTTTTTTTTTTAGTTAATTTGAAAGCTAATTATTTGTAAGGGTGACGTAACTTATTAATTAGAAAAATTTGTTTCATGGGGTTCGTGTCAATTACACCGGGGCTCGTTTTGTTATTGTAAACTTTTTTTTCTGCTTATTTCTTAGAATGTAGCCGTGAGCAAAGAATTCTGCATTCATTAAATAATAATTAATTACCTGATCATTTGAATACAAACAATAAAAAAAAATAAATAAAAAGCCACATAAAAATGTACCTTGTTTGTCGATGCCATTCCAGGATTTAAAAAAATTTTTTTTTTTTTTTTTTATCAATCATTGTTGTAACGGCCAATTCAGATGTTGTCGACTCTGCTTTAGTGTGCAGTCGCAAGTGGACGAGGTGATCGACGTGATGCAGGAGAACATCTCCAAGGTGATCGAGAGGGGCGAGCGTCTCGACGACCTGCAGGACAAGTCGGGTGAGATATTTTTTATTTTCAACAGTAAAAAAAAAATTAAAAAATGACTTGCATACTTGCATCCCGATATAGTTTTCAGCCCTACAGTAAACGCGTGTCGGGCGCTTGCGTGTAAATGTGTCGATAACCCGCGTCACTCTTACACGCGTGTCTCCAGCATGTGCGCGAGCTCAACAAGGCGCTGTCGCCACCTCCGTGATGAAGATGTGAAATGGTTGCTAGTGGCTTGGCATTCGCGCAATTGTTGCGTCTGAGCGGCTAGCAACACACATGTGGAAAACATTTGTGTGCTAAGTACATGAGCACCCCCCCCCCCCCCGAGCGGCCTTAGTGGTTGGTTACATTCCTCCGGGTTAACAAGCGTCTTCACAAAAGCCGGCAGATGCACGACAAAGGCTCACGAGGGAGGGGCGGAGGGGGGGGGGTCTGTCTAGGACGAAGGGGGGGGGTGTTTACACGCCAGACAACGGTAAATTTACTGGAGCGGTAACCAGGGCGACTGGCAAGCACGAGGACATGACACAGAGTTAAGTAGTAGGCGGCAAATGTGTTTTTGTCCTCTTGTTGTATAAATTGGCGACCTTTCATGTGTTCTGGAAGCTTGCGCAACAGCTGCGCCGCCGTCTGAGTCACCTTAGCCCTCGTCCAAGTCAACGCGCTACACAGCCTCGCCTAAAATTACTCCTCACGTGTCCTCATGGGCCTTTTATTTATTTATTTATTTTTTTTTTTCAGAGAGCCTATCGGACAACGCGTCGGCTTTCAGCAGCCGAGCCAAACAGCTGCACAGGAGGATGATGTGGCGGAACATGAAGGTGTGGTTTTTTTTTTTTTTTGTCGGCCTTCTTACTCGCTCATAATTTGTGTCACCACGCTCGTGTGCCTTGTCATCCTCAGATGAAAATGATCATCGCTCTGGTTGTGGTGGGTCTCCTGCTGATTATAATTGGTGAGTGAGTGTCTTGGGGCTGCATCGCCCCCCCCCTCCCCTCCCCCTGGTTTCAATCTGATCCTAATTTAATATGATTTAATCAATAGTTGCGGAATTAAAGACACAAAACAAGATTTAGTTTGATGAAAAACACTTGTAGGCCACACAATACGGTGAGAGGAACAAAAGTACGTTTTAATCGGAAAAATCGTTTTTTTTTATCGAAGAGATGTCAAATCAAATGAACTTAAATTGTTCCATTTTAAAGTGAATCAATTTATGTGTTCAATAATATTTTGGGGGGGGATCTTTGAAGGAAATTTTGCAGTATGTACGTAGTCTTGAAATTAGACCGTCTATGAATCATATTGCACCTCATGTATCGAGATTGAATAGTCTTTTATCAGATAGCAGAGGTGTCAAAATTATTAGATTAATCAAATAATCAACAACGATTTCAATAATCGAGTAATTCTTTAGAGTTAAACTAAAAGTCCTTCATGAGAGCAGACTGATTATATTTTGTGTTTCATCAAAATAAGACATTTACTCACACGTGCATAACTCATTGACTGCCATTGACGGCTAAAGGCGTCAAAGATCCATTTTTTCATGGCTCAATTGTTGTTAATTCATTTATTTATTATTAATGACTGAACAATACGAGTTAAATTGGTTAATTGATGGAATCATTGAAATGGAGGGATGCACACAACTTGATCTTGTCCAGTCGGATTAATTGCATCTTAATCTCTCAGTTCCAGTGATCCTGCGATATCGTTAGTATTTGAGGAGGAGTTCGACGGGCCACCCTCCGACCTCATCTTGGTACACAGTCCTCCTACCCGGATGGGTTTGTGGGCACCGGACGCCCCCCCCCCCCTCTCTCATCCCCCTCCATCTTCAGTGATCATCACAATGGTTGGCCCGGCCACCTTCATCCCTGCTTTGGAGTTTTTAGAAAGCGTAGACTGGGTTTTATTTACGCCAAGTAGTCCAGTTTAAAAGTGTGACGTTATCGTGTAACCTGCCAATCTATTTAAACGAGGAGAGGAGGACGGTCATATGGGGGGGGGGACCACGACGGAGGAATTTTGCTCTTCTTCATCCTTTTTATTACTTTCTTCATGGAAGTGACCATTTTCTGGAAATGTACTGCAAAGGTTTCTGGACAGAACTGAATCAAACCACAAAAGGCATTTTTTTTTTCAATTATGGTCTTAATGGGCACAATGTTTTCAGGTGCGTCACCCAAGGTCAAAAGCAAAACCTCAAGGTCATGAATGTCTCTCGGCCAATGTGGTCAATATCCACCTGTTCTGTTTTGTCCTGTCGCGCTTCTAATATGTATATATATATATATATTTTTTTTTTGCTCTGTGTGTGTGTTTTGTATGAGGGTCAGAGGGATGTTTCATCTTATCTTTGCATTCCGAATGTCATTTTTAAAACTGTGAAATTGTCCGGACATAAATACCCCCCTGGTTATTTTAATGTTCTTTAATTTATTCCAAAGCTGTATATATTGATTCTGTAACACTTTGCCGTAAGCATTCCTGTCCTTATTCCCCTCCCTTTCCCAGCCTCCTCTCCGTCTGAAATAAATACTTTTAAAGGTCCAGTCTCCGGTTTGATCTGGTTTGAGCCAGCGGTCGGAAGGACATCGTAAAGTTGGAGAGACAAGCTGGAGGAGCATGTGAGTGAATTGATGGACGGAAACATGATAGCAGATAAAGAAGAGGAAATGCTTCATTTATCTTTACCCCCCCCCCTTCCCCCTTAAAAACAAACCAATAGCTAAAAAAAAAAAACGACAACCTCAACTTTCCTGTTTTTGGGACAGTTAGAAATCAATTTCAATTGAGAGTCGAGGGCTGTTTTAGCCAAAATGGCGCCCCCTTGAGGTAGACGATAAATTATGAGTTTATCAGATGAATTCATATTGCACAATCATATTAATCACAATTCTGTGTTCGGACTCATGACGGAGTAAACAAACATTGCAAATTGTTTCTTTTAGTTACTCATTGAAGTCATTTTGGTCATTTCCTGAATTCCTTCATTTTGTCCGACTGCAACCAAATTTACGAGTGAGATGGACAACGCTTAAATTGACTTATTTTCACGTGGAACGATTGTGGCAACATTTTTGCTAAGAAGCGAACATGTAGAGTCAGTTAATTTGTAAGATGCCAGCAATTTGAAAACATTAACTTCCACCAAGATACAGTCAGTTTCTTTCGTTTTTGATGTAATTCTGAAACTCCAATGTCTTCATTATACAACAAAAACAAACCTTGCTGTTCCAATACTTTTGGAGACGACTGTACATGTGCAGGCCTAATTTGGTCGCTTTTAGTATGTAAATAAAAAAAGAAGAAAGGAAAAATTGTCACGGATGATGTCCTGTGCCGTCTTCCAAATGCCGTCTTTTTTTTTTTTTTTTACATTTTATTGGGCTGGCAGCCGCTAAAAAAAATGTCTCAGACCTTATTATTGTCCTACCAAGATCTTTTATTTCACACAGGCCCCAATTGTGGCACGTCCACCCGAGGTTGATAGTTTTATTTGACATTTTAAAAAGACAAAGTCTGCGACAGTTCCAAACCTGCACACACACACGCCTGTTAAAAAAAATGCAGTTGGTAAAAGTCTGATTGATGAAGCACACGAAATCCCGTCATGTTGTAACTGCAAAGTGGGGACTTTTTTTTTTTTTTTTTTTTTTTTTTTTCTAAAATCCTCCCACATTGGCAGCACAGCATGTTTTGGTCCTGCGTTTTGGGATGACTTCAGATTCCGGGCATAGCGGCGATTATATGAGTCACATCAAAGGAAATCAAACGCAAGAAGCGAGTGCCAAGCAGTATTAGTCACACACACGCACACACACCGAGTACTCGGAGAAGTTATATGGTAAGAATGATATGAGCGTCTCGGTAGCTGGAAGTCAAGACAACAAATCTCCAATGAAAGACATTTAAAGATTGGTTAAAAACAAGCCTGGTTAAACACTTGATCCCATTCTCTTTTTAAACATCTGCCCACCATCTTCCCAAAACTGAGACATGCTTCTTCATAACTTTCGACATCAATCACAAGTTGGAAGAATTCCGTCGAACGCCGTTCGGATAACGAGGCCTTCTCTCCGGTTCAGTCCAACGCTAATTGGGAAAATGTGACCCAGCTTTTTCCCCCGCAGTACTACTATAAAGTGTAATTGCACCTCCACTCCAGTAGTTGGCAGTGGCGCTCTCCTTGCCTATTTTATGCAGCGAGTATTAACTAAGAAAATATTTGAGAAGCTCTGCTACAGGATGATAATGGCACAGGTTGGTTGTTTAGGGCAAGAGTGTACAACCCCGGCCCTCGAGGGCTTTTATCCACCATGTTTTAGATGGCTCCCTCCTCCAACACACCTGATTCAAATGATCAAGATGATTAATTATCAGGCTTCTCCGAGCTTGTTGATGAATCAGGTGTGTCGGAGGATGAGTCCAAAATGTAGAAATTTTTTGGCCTGATTTGGCCACGCCCACTTTCATAACCCAAACAAGCGCAGAATATGAAGTTCAAGATGAGGAGGCCCGTCTGCATTTTTTTTATTTTTTTTTTTTAAGGCTGGCTCGTGCGTCTCGCCAGCGAATTTTTCATCGCGCTGCTCATCTGAAAATAAACGGGATCACCGTGGCTATCGCATGACGCTAAAAGTCAACGAGCGATTCAGCATGTGAAGGGATGAAGAGCGAGCAGCGGCAAAAATGGCGGGCAAAATAGCTTTCATTTTGTGTGTGTGTGTGTGTTTATACGCATTGCTTGTTTTAGTCTTATTTTATCATTTACAATAGATCAACCATTTATGTAAAAAAAAAAAAGTGTAAAATTTCACTCATTTTATTTGTAATAAATTGTCCAATTTAAAACATATTAAACATTTTACTAATTTTTATTCTTAAAAAAATATTTTATGCATGCATGAAATTATTTATCATAATTATTTACAATAAACAAAACAGTTATTTTATTTTTTATATTAAAAATGTGCAGGTAACATGTTTTCATTTTACTCCGATTTTAATTTTATTTTCTTCTACATTAAATAGATTTTTAAAAGTGAAACTTTTCATTTTACCCATTTTATTAACAAATCATTCAGAAATATTTTTTTTTTTAAATGTTAAATGCATGATGAACAGTGTTCATTTTACTTATTTATTTTTGTCACAATTAATTCTCTAAAATGCTTTCATCCGCACTCGTTTTCTTGCCTATGGTAAAGAAGACCCAGGGGACTTTATAACCCTCTTAGCACCCCCCCGCCGCCACCCCCCCCAACTAACTATACGAAACGGGACACTCCAGTAACTGTATCCAATGAGGTCCAGACTTTCGCGGAATGTGCAGGGACCACATCCTAATAATTACACCCAGGTTATTAAATAAAACACACGGTGCCAAATACAAATAAAGTCGAGATTGTTTGTTTGGGGTCGGCGCTGGGTGAAAATAAAGCCGGGCTTAAAAAGTCAAAACACACCTCCTCCCGTAAATCCATCTTTCTTTCTCCCCTCCCTCACTCTCTTGCTCCCTCCTTTTCACCTCGTCCACTCACCGTATAAATATCAGCGAGCGGCACTGGGGGAGATCAGTGGAAGCGACCTTTTCGCCAAGGGAGCAACAAAAAAAGACATTTTTGGGATTAACTCCTCCATCATGTTCCTCCTTCTGTCCGTGTGCCTCTTGGGGTTGCTGGTCCCAAGAAGTGACGCCCAAGACCGAGCCGCCCTCTGGAGGGGCAACGACCGCAGCGGGCGATGCCAGTACACCTTCACCGTGGCCAGCCCCGCCGAGGCCAGCTGCCCCCAAGCCGGAGGCCCCGAGGTGGATGGCATCAAGGACCGGCTCTCCCTGCTGGAGGCGCTGGTGTCCAAGCTGACCAGAGGGGATGCGGGGGCCGCCACGGCGGACGCCCGGCTCCATGAAGCGCTGACTCGGACTGTGGGCGAGAGGAATCTGCTGCAGGGCGAGAAGGAGCGGCTGCAGAGGGAGCTGGGGTCGCTTCAGAGGCGCTTGGAGGAGATGCTGCGGGAGATGGAGAGGCTAAGGAGCAGACCGTGCCCCCCGCAGACCCCTGCCGTGCCGGACGGTGGTCTGATGAGACCGGCTGGAGGTAAGAACCACGACAGAGTACGCATGTCCCTCTTCATACAGTTGGTCAGTCGACATTTCAGTCGTTGCTTACAGCACACGATTTGTTCAGAATGTTTTCTGTGCCAGATTGCCATTGGTCAGTTGGTTACACATGTCACAGTGATTGGTCAGAATTAGGCATGTGCATCACGCCAATACAGAGCTTCACAAATAGCGGGCGGGCCCCCCTGGAGGGGGGGGGGGGGCGATGCGATGCTGAGGGGGGGGCGCATGTCACCCTGTGAATCATACTTTTTTTACGCCGTACTAAAATAAGGTGTAATTGCACATCCACGCCAGTAGTTGGCAGTGGCGCTCTCATTGCCTATTGTGCGCAGTGAGTATTAACTCTACGGTGTAAGTTTGTTTTGCACCAAAAATGCTATTATGAATGAATGTTGTGAATCGTTTTCTTCTTGCTAGGGGGGGGCATAAATATATATATATATATATATATATATATATATATATTTTTTTTTTTTAAATTTATTTATTTATATATTTTTTAATTTATTTATTTATATATTTTTTGATTTATTTTATATATATATATATATATATATATATATATATATATATATATATAAATAAAATTTTATTTTAATTAATTATTTTATATTTTTATTTTATATACGCGCATACATGCATATACCGTACACATACCGTATATACAGAGGCCTCCATAATTATCGGCACCCCTGGTTAAGATGTGTTAAAAGCCTGAAATTGAATTCAATTTTTATTGCAGAAGCATACTGAAAATCATATAAATGGTTCACCAGACACAGAATCAAGCTCCTCCCATGGCCATCTCAATCCCCAGACTTCAACCCTATTGAAAAACGTGCGGAGTGAGCTAAAAAGGAGAGAGCAGAGGAGAGGACCCAGGTCGCTGGATGATTCCCAGAGATTGTATATTATATCTATTTTATCTTTATCTATATGATAGCAACAGTCCCCCTATTTTGTGAAACATTATATAGGAGATGAGGCCCTGTATTGTTGGAAAATGTGTACAAAGTATTCACATCAGGGGTGCTAATAATTGTGGCATGCATGATTTGATGTGTTAAAAAAAAAAAAATAAATAAATAAATATTTTTTACTGACTCCCCCCATTAAATAAATGCACTTGAATTAAATTTTGGATGTTCTGCCTTCTCTGTGTATATATATATTTTTTTAATTTTATTTTTATTTTTTTTTCAACAGTTTACGCTCCACATTTGTGCGCAGCACGACAGCTAAATGCAGCTTCACCGTATTTATTTAGAATTTGGGCTCCACTAATTGACTCAAGTCCGGCAGCCCTCCTGGGCTTATATTTAATCAGCATTTCTTTCATATATTCAGTTATTTGATCAGGAGCAGAATTTTAAAACGCATTCCGCAGTTAATTGGGAGCCAGTGTAAAGCATTTCCTGGCGGAATTTGATCTTCCTCAGGGGAGGGACTAATGTTTTCAAGTGAATGTTTGTGCGTAAACAGACACACGGCTCAGTTTACTCGCAGTGGGTCAGCTCAATATTTATGACGTCTTTATGACGGGCGCTTTTCCTTGGCATGGTGAACTTTTCGGGGTGGGGGGAGTTGAAATGTGATGCACAGCCTAGAAACGGAGGTTACGCACTCGAGGCTTTTCATGACGCCAGTGGAGGGGGTGGGGGGGGCAGCAGCAACACACACACACACACACTTGGGATTAGAATTATCCTCTGATTTTTCTCCTGTTCTATCTTTCCAAACATTCCCCACCGCCCCGTCGCTGACGATTCTAATTCGCATGTCTCCATCATCAACAGCCGCCACCTGAAAGCCATTAAAAAACATTTTTCTGCATCATTAAAACTCGCCGTTTGTGTGCCAAGGCATGCGTTGAACTCTTTTTCAACTTTTATGGCGACGACGAGCAAGTTGGTTCATTAGGGCTGGGCGGGCGGCTCGTTGATTTGAGAGATTAAAATGGACATCTGGACGTCTCTGTGACGTGAACAAAAAATATGTGGGAACACTTTATAATAATTACACGCTAATAAGCACACTTCTCACTCTCTCGCTGGTGTGCTGGTGGCCCTGCCTGCAGAAGCAGATTGGCCCGCCTACAGCTCCATCTGATTGGTTCCTTATACAGTGGGTGGCAGCCAATCAGCAGTAAGCTGCCTGTTTGCTTTTTCACCTGGAGTTAGACACACAACAGACTTTGCTGAAATTTGAATAATGTCAGTCTACTTCAACTCACAACTAATAATTAATTAAACTAATAAAAGTTTTGGAGTTACTGTTTTTCAAGATTTTTACACCATTTTCCAAGAAATAAATATCGGCTTCAAATATTGGTTTATAATAAGGTAGTTACAACCTATATGCAAATGACGATTCATACCAGAAATATGCTTCTGGAATAATTACTTGAGTATTTGAAAATACTCTACTCTGTTGCCGGATTTGCCCTGCTCGACGGACGTTCACCCGTCAACAACGACCTCCTACCTCCAACGACCTGAAAAACGGATACTAATTTGACTACGTCCCCGCAGCGCCCCGAGCGTCACGTCGCCTTCCGACTGGCTGTCTCCACAGCAGCTGGGAATGCGACGAGAGGGGCCGGTGTCCACTTCCTGCTGTCACATTCCCTGCTGTTGTCGCCCTCGCACGGACTCACCAACTACCCGTTAACTCGTGGATGTGACTTCAATTCGTTTTTATATCGCCACTGTCGGGCAGAATCAGAATCGGCGTTTTATAATACGTCTCAGACAGTAAAGGTTACTAACTTTCAGAGTGTCAATGCATCCATTCATGTTCTGATCCGCTTATCCTCATTTGGAAATCATTTAAACGGTTTAATAATATGTCAAATAACAGATGGCATCAGATTGTGACCATAGTATCGATTTTTGCAAAAATCTGAAAAGAATCAAAGAAGCACCTGACTCAAAATCACGTTTGTGTGTTCAGGTTCAAGCTCCATGTCCCACCTGATGGCGCGACCCATCAGGCAGGGTGACAGCAGCAGTTTGAGAGGTAAGGTGGTCTTCTAATCCAGCACTGGATTTGTTATATCAACTTTTTTGGGTTCTTCAACGTGTGTGTGTGTGTGTGTGAGACAGACTCTGTATGGCAGCAGGGCTTCCAGGAGCTCAAGGCCGAGGTGACTGAAGTTCCGGCACCCGAAGGAAACACAGGTTAGAAACCATCACTGAACTCTTTTTTTTTCCTGATGCTGGATTACAAACACACAGGTCACAAAAATTTGAAGTAACGTCTTTTGAGCGTTCATTCTCTTTCTTTGGTGTTGCAATTAATTTAGTCTGCTTCCTTCCTGTGCGGCCTATTGGTCTAGGGGTATGTTTCTCGCTATGGGTGAGAGAGGTCCCGGGTTCAACCCCTGGACAAGTCTATCTTTAAACACACGTCCCAGTTTTTTTGGTCTTTTTTTTTTTTAAACACCAGTGGCCATAAATTAGCTGCTTTTACTTCTGCTGGTCAAATGGGCCACCATATGACAAGTAACGGGGTCAAACTGTCAAATGTGTGCCTCGTTGGTCTGGCTGTAATGATGCGCCCTTCGGGTGCGAGAGGTCCTCACTTTATCCCTTGGACGAGTCTCTTTAAACACTCGTGCCCATCAATCAGCGGCTTGAACTTCCAGAGCCTTGTCACATGGGCCAACCGACTGAGTGTGTGGCATTGTTGGTCTCACACAAACTTGTGTGGCACTTAACATGTAGGCCATCATATGACAACTCATATTCCGAATGGTCCTAAAAAAAAAAAAAAATAAATAAACGGGATGTCACGGGCCAATAAAAATTGAGTATTCGAATGATTAAAGGCATTGAGTTTATCTTTCAAACGATGGAATCTGGAATATTTTTTTTTTTTAAACAAATGTATTTTTTTTTTTGTTTTATGACTTGGATTTGCAGCTTCCGAGTAAATACAATGACGTCGGAGGCTCTGTCAAGTCGGTCCTTCCTCCCGTCTGGCCCACAAACATGACACTGACAAACATGACACCGGCAAAAAAGTAGCTCCCATAGTGACAAGCCCCAAAGCAAATAGTGCTATTAATAAAGAACTTTGCGTCGGGGTCCAGAATAGCAGCGTCACGCTGATGACTTTTTCACAGGCGTTTTTTTGGACCTTCTGTCTATCGTCTCTATGGCCAGGGAGGATCAAGGGGAGGGGGAATCGTCACACGTGCGCTTCACACGTGTAAGCTGGATTTAAAAATGCTGGCGAGAAAGCACCACCGATTCTTCCCGCCAAAGTCGTGTTGCTGTTCTAGTGCTAACGTAAATGCACGTCCCACTAAATCAGTGATTCTAAAATAGTGGGGCGGCCCCCTTGCGATGCTGAGGAACATGCTTTTTGCCCCCCCCCCCGCCGTACTACAATAAAGTGTAATTGCACCTCCACTCCACTAGTTGGCAGTGGCGCCCTCCTTGCCCATTGTGCGCAGCGAGTATTAACTGATATCGATTGACGTGTAATTTACTGCTGTCCTCGGTCGTGTGCGGTCTAGGTTGCGGCGTGCTTGTGTCCGTGTCGGAGCCGGTCACTCACAGGAAGGCTGACAGCATCGCAGGCAAATATGGCGTGTGGATGCAGGACCCCGAAGCCGTGGCACCGTACGGGCCCAACATGGCGTGGCGCATCGACACGGTCGGCTCCGACGTCAGGCAGCTTTTTGGATACGAAGACATGGAGCAGCTCTCCAGGGGATTCCCCACCAAGGTGGTTATTCTTTATCGCTGCTAGGAAATGTTTGTTTGAAATTGGTGGACTTTTGAGGAGTGTCATATTTGTCCAGAAAAATTTCAATAGTTTGGGTTTTTAGTCAGATTTTTGTAGAAAGCATTGTTTTAAAATTTGAACTCATCTGACATCTGAGGTATATTTTGTTTTCCAAGAAAAATATGCTTTCAAATTTAAAATTGTGTGAATTTTGGGTTTTAGAGGTAAAATTGAACTTTCTAAAAGTATTATCTTTCCAGGAATGCTTGTTAAAATTTGAAATAGTTTGCATTCTGAGCCATGTATAACGATAACATTTTTGGTTTGAAATTCAAATCCATTTTGAGCATCAAAAAAATTTAATTGTTGGACTTTTGCATGAAGACAAAATGTGACACTTTTGAGGCACCTTTTTTCCCCCCGGAAAAGTAGGTTAAAAAAAATTTAGGTCCGATTTTCGCCAGGGAATTTTGTTTTTGAATTGAAATTGTTCAACTTTGGACACTTTTATTTCCCAAATGAATTTTTTAAATTAAACTTGTTTATCATTTTGGACAAATATGTTTTTTTTTCCCCGCCGTGGATGTCAATATAATGTGTTGACTTTTATGTGGCATTATACAGGTGGTCTTGCTGCCGGAACCGGTGGAGGGCACCGGCGCCGTCCTGTACCGCGGTTCCCTGTACTACCAACGCCGCCGCAGTCGCACCCTGATCCGCTTCGACCTGGCGTCGGAGAGCGTGGCGGCGCGGCGCGACCTGCCGCACGCCGGCTTCCACGGCCAGTTCCCATACTCGTGGGGCGGCTACACCGACATTGACCTGGCAGTGGACGAGCGCGGCCTGTGGGCCATCTACTCCACCAGCAAGGCCAAAGGCGCCGTGGTGCTGTCCCAGCTGGACTCGCATGACCTGCGGGTGACCAAGAGCTGGGAGACCAACATCCGCAAGAACAGCGTGGCCAACGCTTTCTTGGTGTGTGGCCGCCTCTACACCGTGGCCAGCTACGGGGCGGCCAACACCACCGTCAACTACGTGTACGACACGGAGAGCGGCCGCGGGCGCTCCCTGGCCATCCCCTTCAAGAACCAGTACCGCTACAACAGCATGATTGACTACAACCCGGCGCAGAAGAAGCTTTTCGCCTGGGACAACTTCCACATGGTATCCTACGACCTGCGGCTGGGGCGACCCCCGGCTGAGGCCTGAGGGCCTCGCCTCCCAACGTGAAGTGACTTTGGCTAACCCGGCTCGCTTCAAAGACTCAAGAGCTTTGTCGAGGCTAAACGGCGACAGAAGCTCACCACAAATTTATTTTTTTAATCTACATTATAACTTAATGAGTTTTATCTGTTAACTTCAGAGTTTCACGTTTTCTTGTAATTGTTACATTTCTTTAAAAAAAAAAAAACAAATTTGAGTGAAAATAAATTGTAATAACATAAAAATAAAAACATGACAAATGTAAAACAAGATAGAACAGAAAAAATTCATGCGTGACTTTTAAACTTCTTCGGCAGTTTTACTTTGGATGTTTCTCAATTTTGTTTAATTTAAAAATGTGGAATAAATTGAAATTTAAGTAAAAATGTAAATTTAAAAGTAAACATTTTTATGCCATCATTTTAACTTATTCATTTTTTAAAGTTTTTACTTGTTTCCCGTTTTTATGATTTACAAATCTAAAACAAAAAATAAAATGTATAAAAAAAAGTCGTGTTAAGTAAAAACAAAAACAAAAGTTAGAACGGAAACCATAAGTACAAACACACAAAACATGATCATTTTTACATCAGAGGTATAAACTTTTGATTTGATGTTACAGTTTAGTGTTTTCCATTTTTTTTTCCATTTTCATGATTTCACCACAGTCTACTTCCTTCACACGTAAAACTATTATTTGCTAGAAATCAAATTAGCAGTACCGACAGAAGTAAAATAAATTTTACATTTTAGTAAAAAGTGTTTTAAATAAAAACAAAAACATTCGGTAAAAATGTAAAAGTTAAGTCAAACTAACATCTTTACAAAATATTTTTTAAACTTTAGTTTACCATATTACATTGTCATACATTGTTTAAACACATGCAATATTTTTTTATCTTAAAAATTAAGTATAACCATGGAAGTAAAAAAGTTATAAAGTTTGGATGCAGATGATGATAAAAACGTGAACATTTAAAAAAGGCAGAGCTCCAATTACGTTAGAAGGTTAAAATATATTTTATTATTATGTAACACAGTTTTTTTTTTTAATTGTGAACTGGCAGGCAGGCCAAGCGCATGCACCAGTACCTAGAAGATGAATTATTTTTGTACTTAATGTTTGTTTTTATTTGTGTCCATACTGCCACGGGGACATTTGACTAACATTGCGCCCAAGTGTATTAATGACTTCCTCGTAAAGTAACGTAATGATCGCCATTCCCATCGCCCTCTTGATTGTGCCTTTACCCAGGAAATGTCTTTCTTCCGATGAGCTACGATGGCGCCACCTGCTGCTTTGGCGTGCAATTGACACGCAACTTTTCGTACTAAATGATTGATTCATGACGTTTTGTGTGTTGTTTGTGTGTGTAAAAATACTAAAGTGTAAAGTGTGTGAATAATTGACATGATATTGCATGGGCACTGTAGTCAGCTAATGTACAATGTTCATCTTGAAATAAAAGGTCTTTAAAATGACGATTGCTCAGTGTCTGACTTGAGATAAGATTTAGATTTTTTTTTAATTAATAACGGGCTGAAATATAGACTAAGTAGCAAACAACCGATTTTTTCCCTAAAAGGTTTTCTTATATAGAAAAGAGGGAATTTTCAAATTGCGATTGAACGACTAGCTCCCCCGAGAAATTTTGATTTGAATATTCGTAGTTGGAAGCAATTTTTTTTTGTCAAATAGTTGGAATTTTGAGGCAGCTTTTCTTTCCAGAACATTTTCTTTTAAATTTAAGTTGGTTGACTGGTTGACTTTCGAGGGATATTTGAAGAAATACATAGATGAAAATTCGAAGTTGGAGCTTCTGGATCACATATTTATTGGTTTTAAATTATTTTATTGTAAGCATTTTAAAGAAATATTGAAAGTGACTTTTTATAGTCATTTCCGGTAAGATGTTGGATTTAAAATTACAACTAGCTTTTTGAGCCCTTTTGTGGCGTCCAAGTTAAATGACGCCACGGCAGGCTAAGGGTGGTGGAAACATTGATGACGCGCATCCCAACTGGTTTAACTGTCTAAAGAGGGGCATCCATAAAAAAAAATTTAAAAAAGAGGGGCATCCATAGCGAAAGCAAATGACAGGCACTTACTTTGTCATCCATTGTCGCGCTCTTTGGCTGATCATCTCTTTCTCTTTTTCTCCGCAACAAGAGTTGGCCGACGTTCGACGCTTGTTCCAACTCTCAAATCCAGTACACGTTGCGCTCACAGGTGATGATTTTTACGCCGCTCCTTACGCTGAATTGTACGGTGAGCAAAAGGTTTCTTCCCCATGCTCACCCCACCACACGATCCGAACCAAACAACAATTACCCACAGGTGAGTGCACTTACTAATAAGAAAAAACCACGCCCCCACCCTGTGACGCCACCAATCACCGTGAAGGTGGAGTGTGCGCACGCTTGGCGCGTGCACAACACACGAGCATTCATCGCAACAAAGAGAAACCACCAAACACTGTACGGCTCCTACAAGCCCCTTCCCCTTAACTTCTTTTGCAGCTTGTATGCTTATTTTTGGTTCAAAGACGTCCAAACATGAAAACCGGCACAAGCATTCAATAGTGACTTCTTCAACAATCTTGCAATGCCACCGAGAGGACAAAAAAAAAAAAACGGCGCACGCTTGAGCCCTCTTTTAACAGTATTTCATTTTTATTAGTTTCTGTAACCAAACCAAGAAAATGTAAATAAGACCGTACATATTTTAATACAGCGATGTAACCCCTGTACAAGTACAACAAAAACATAAAGAAAAAAAAAAAAAAACATGACACTCCCTCCCTCTCATTCATCATCCACACACTCATCTTTCCAAACTCAAACTCTTCCTTCACCTGCCTGGAAAACAGGGAGGCGCGGCCATTTTGTCTGAGGGAGCCTCCGATGGAGAAGGCGAAGAAGAGACGAGAGACCAGAGCGTGCTCTGCTTCTTTGCTTGTTTGTTTGGGACAGAAGGCAGACATGGAGGAAAAAAAAAAGGACTGATGCTTCTCATCAGTATATATAGATATTTATATATATAATATAAAAAAAAAAAAATTCTGCCAACACAGTTCACATTGCAGCTCCTTCTGTGTTCTCGAAATGAATGCATACGTGTGTGTGTGTGTGTGTGTTTGTTCGCGCAATCCTACTACAATATTCTCCCTGTGCTGTTTTAACCTTTGGCTAAATATACAGGAGCATCCTGTCGCACACAAACACACACATGCGTGAAGAGGTGAAGATTTTCACATGGGAGGGGTGAGGGGGAGACCATTTGGGATGTTCTATGGGGTGAAATGATGCTTGAATGTCACGATTAGTTCAACCGCATCTCCGACAAGATTGTTTCCACTACAAAAAGCAACATACATTCATTAACTAAACAGGTCAAATTGATCCTCCAAAAAAAAAAAGGGAGCTGAAGTCAAAAGAAAAAGAGAGCAATTAAAAAAAAAAAAAAAAAAGTGAGCAGCACACATTTGTGTCAACTCTTCTACGTTTTCCCAAACACGCACGCACACGCAGCTGATAAAAGGCGGCCGGCCAGCTGGATTCTCCTCGCTTTCACTTGCCCTCCTCCGGCTTGATGGCCTGCGGCTTGATGGGTCCGGTGCGGACGGGCTTGGCCGACCCCAGTGAGGAGACTTGGGGCGGCTTGTCGGCGTCAGGGTTGGAGTTGGAGGGCGGCAGCTGGGCCATCTGGGGCGGGGTGGCGTCCAGTAGCTGAGCCGGCGGCTTGAGCGCCTTGCTGAGCTGCTGCTGCTCTGAGAAGAACTTGTGGGTGGACTGCAGGACCTCGGCGCGCTGCTTGGCCTGCGGGAGGGACCGACGCAAAGTCACACCAAAGTACACCAACGTCCTTGATCAATCTCATCAGATTGTAAAAATGGGTCAAAATTAATTTTATCCACCATTAACTTTAAGTGACTACCTGAAATATTAGGTCGGAATAAATCGTTGACTTCAAATTAACATCTCAAAATATACTTTCAAATCCCAAATTTCGTAAAGAATCTAAAATGCTGTTCACCTTGAGGTCCTGCTCAGCTTTCAGGGCGGCCTGCGTGCCCCTGGGTGGCATGGGGGGTCCGCCGGGCCCCCGGGGAGGAGGAAGGTGCTGCGGGTGCTGGCCGTGTTGCGGGTGCTGAGGCCTAGGATGGGTCATCAGGCCACCGCCCCCCATGCCCATACCCACGTTAGGGGTCATGGGCGGGCCCATGGGTGAGCGCTGCATGCCACCGCCGCCACCGAAGGAGTTGGTGTGAGGCGCCCGCACAAGGGGGGACACCATGTTGGCTTGTGACAGAAGCTGTGAGTGCACAAGAGAAAGACTCCATTTTAAAGAGCAAGGCAGTAAGTTGAAAAGAGGCTATTTTGGTTTGAAAGCATCATTTTAGGCTGATTTCCAGGGGGTCCTTGAGAGTTTGACCATTTTAAAATGTTAACACGAGCAGATATTTCTGTTCCCAACCTCGTTAGTCAAAAGCTAGGCCGCAAGTTTTGACGACTCACCCAAAAACAAAACTGTTCACTCAGAGCTAAAAATGCCTTGTGATGCTACATAAGCGCCCTCTACTGGCCAACAAGTAGAGCTGCAGTAACTCTGCATTTTGAGGGCTGCTTCGAGCCAGTCTAGTTCAGTAAGATTTCGACATGTCCCACCTGAGGGTTGAACTGGCCGGGGAAGTGCTGAGCCATCCTCATGCTGCCAGAGTTGGGCTGAAACTGCTTCTGGTACAACATGCTGTTCAACTTGGCTGACTGACTGCTGGGGGAGGTGGAGCTTGCCCTGGATGGACAGACAACAGCGTTACGACGATTCCCAGATCACGGTTTATAGTTCACCCACCAGCAGTGGTTTTCAAAGTCTTGGACGTAAGAGTTAATGCAGCTAAGGGTGTCGCATGGCTGTTAACCTGTAAGGGCTTGATGTCGGCGTAGTGCTCCGGGCGCTGACTGGAGGCGTTACGGGCTTCACATCCATCCCGCCGCCAAACAGCTTGAGGTCCATGTCCATCTGCAACATGTTATAATTCAAATGCTGCCGCCAGAAGAGCAGAACGTGACCATGAGCGGAGGAACCCGTGCACACCACAAACTAGTACCTTGCTGGTGGGAGGCTGCATCATGCTGTGACTGTGGCTGTGACTGTGACTGTGACTGTGGCTGTGGCTGAGACTGTGGCTGAGACTGTGACTCGGGCTAGGGCCCATGAGGCCTCGGTACGGCTGGGTGATGGGCGGCTGCCTGCCGATGTTGGGGGGCTGCGCCTGCGGAGGGGTGGGCGGCATCGCCAAGAGAGGCTGGCCGCCGCCCGAGCCGAAGTTGGCCAAGGAGAGCTGAGACCCCGGCATGGGGACCGTCACCTGAAACGAACATAAAGCTTCGTTTCTTTGCATATTTGAGTAAGGCTGCCTGCTTTGTTAAAAGGTGATCAGCTGTCACAGTACTTGTGGCCCCTTTCCAATCTCTTTTACCTGCTGCATTGCAGAGCTGGGAGACTGGGTGTTGCTGTAGTAACTGCTCTGACCGTGTTGCTGCACCTGCCCCGAATACATGTTGGAATGCTGACTCATCCCCTGACGAGCCTAAACCCACACACACACAACACATCACATGAGCATGGTGGCGTTTCTTCAAATCCGGCAATCACGCGTGAGCATACCTGCAGCAGGTGGGTGTCAATGAGCTGTGAGCCCCCCATGCCAGACGGCTGGTTGAGCTGCGGCTCGAACAGGATGGGGATGTGCTGGGTGGAGGAGGGCTGTTGGTAGGCCAGGCTGGATTGCGGCTTGCCCAGCTCGGGCGCCTGCACGCCGGGGTAGCTGTGCAGAGAAGGGCCCGACAGCATCATGGAGGGCTGCGACAGGCTGCTCTGCATGAACGCTTGCTGAGACCTGAAGCAAGGAAACAACACTTGCCGTGAGTTTATGCCACATTTGTGCAACTTTTAAGTTTCAAACAGGTTTCGGGTAGCTAAACTGTACCTGTACGGCTGCAGCGAGGAGCTGAACAGGTCCTGGGGCTGCGAGACTGGAGGACCGGCGCCGAGTCCGAGTTGGGCCTGGTGCGTGTGCTGGTGCTGGTGCTGGGGCTGCCCTTGCAGCGGAGCGTAAATTGGGATTGGTATCTGCTGCACCGCTGTTGGCTGAAGAGTCAGACGGAAAGCGTGTTACGACTGATATACGGAATTTCAAGGTTAAACCGGTACATGAAGCGAGAATACGTGGTACAGAATGCACGTTGAGCAACTACTCAGGGGCACTTTCTGTTTTTCCATTCCCTCCATAAACATTTAAATACGACTTTTGATATGTAGGGTGCGACAAAGGTGGAGGTAAGGTAACTGTAATTGATGGTTATGGAAGTCAAATCCAACTCGACAGCACAGTAGCGGCAAATCTCAGTTTACATCATAGGTGCCAAACTCTGGCCCGCGGGCAAAATTTGGCCCACAGTGTAATTATATGATAATAGAAATTTAAAAAACTAAACATTGTATTGTATTAATGAAACTACTTTCAATAAACATTTTCAATTAAAAAAAAAAAAAAAAATCACCATTTATATTGTTTTTAAAAAATTAAATGCTGGCCCGCAGCTTTGTTTTAAGTTTGACGGCCCACTGTATATTTTGAGTTTGACACCCCCGTCAATGACAGTAAACTGAAATCTGCCTGAAAAGAGGACCCTCTGCTCTTGATGTAAACCATCATCGATGACTTTGCATACCTGCGAGAGGCCGGGCTGAAAGCCCTGCTGCTGCGCCAAAGAGGGAGGAGCCAAGCGAGGATGTGGCGTGCTGAAAAGATGACTAGTATCCATGTAGAAGGCTGGAATCTGAGCTGCAGAACCTAGAGAAATGGGTAATGGTTTAAATAAAAAAAATAAAAATAGAAAGGGCAGGGTGGGAAGCGTAGGTGCTCTTTCATGCGTCTGTCTCACCTGCTGCAGACTGAGACACGTACACCTGCGGGGTCTGCTGCTGCTGGGGCAGCAGTGGCGGCACGCAGCCCAGTTGGGAAAAGCTGCCGCCGCCGCCGCCGCCACTAGAGGTCAGGCTCCCACCCTGCAGCTGCTGGGGCTTCACCTTGCAGATGTTCGGAGGGTCCGAGGCCGTTGTGGTCTTGGTGCCAAGGGACGACGTCGTGTAGGTGCTCGACCCTGTTATGATCAGGTGGGAAATTTGAACACGACCAAATCATTTGACAGTTGTGGAGATTTTTTTTTCTCCACACCTGAGGGGTGACAAGGGGTAAGATGCATTTGTGAAATCATTGGTTACCGGAAAGCGATGTGCTGGGGGTGACGGACGCCACAGGGATCTGCGGCATGGATGCCGAGGAGAATGAGTAGGAGGATGCGCAGGAGGTGATGGGTGAGGAAGAGGTGGTCACCGGGGAGTTCTTCTCCAGACTCGGCGAGTTCTCCCACGCTTTGCGAGCAGACTCCATCTGAGGCACAAAAAAATATATATATATTGGAAAGAAAATATGGACAAGAGGGGAGGACGTCTCTTGGTGAAAATGCAGACGTAATAGTGAGGATAAAGCGGTTGGATTGCTGATTAGTTTGACAGTAAACTTAAAATGAGAGAGCCCATAAAAAGCTTGAAGCCACTTTTTGGAAGAATCGTTCTTCCGAACTGCAGCATGTTGAGAGCATCACGTCATGATTTTGAATATGTCGTACCTTTAGCGTTAGGTCAACAGTGGCAGGGGAGACAGTGCTGAGAGGAGAGCTCTGCTGCAAGGTCTCTCGGCGAGGAAGCGGCAACGAGTGTGGTAGTGCCACCTGAGAGGAGCCCAGAGAAGAAAGAAAACTCGACTTAAAATATCGCAAATAGGAATGACTAAATGTGACACTGGTTTACAATAATTATTTAAAAAAAATTAAAAAAAATCAATATTTGAGCATATATTTAATGTATGCTCTGTTTGCTCGCCCCCGAGTAACAAAGGTACATGGACACTCACGTTGGCGACCAGACTCTCCTCCATTTTATTGTTTCCGGTAGGAACGCTGTCAGCGAGCGAGGAAGAGGGGGTGGTGTAGTCCGTAACAGACTCCTGAGAATGAAAAACATTCAAGAAAACTTTTCACAGAGATCTCAATAACACACAAATTAAGAGATAGTGGGAATATTACTTTGGAGTTGCTGGTGTACTCGGCCGAGGGCACCGTGATCATGCCCTCGATGTCTCCGCCCAGCTCGGCCACGGCGGCGTCGCTGGTGGGAGGACTGGACGCGGCAGCTCTGCTGACAACGCCGCCTCCTGGCAATCCTGGCACTCCCGCCTCCATCCCCTCGCCTTCACCTCCTCGGGCGTCTTTTGCCTTGCGGTTCTTCAGGGAGCGCTCTTTGCCAATCGGACCCGGCTTGTACTCCTTGGTCTCGACTGGCTCCATGTCGGGGAGCTGAGGAAAAGGAATGATAAGTTGAGTTAGTTCACATTTTTTATTTGCTAGAGTGTATTTCTGGAACACCAAAATAAATTTTAAAAATTTTGCATTGGTAAAAAATGCATTTTAATTGACCCGCAGTGACAATTTAATTTCACTCACGGGAATTAACATATTTAATGACAAATATGGAGTGACGGCCTCTATTTGAGAACATACGGTCAACAGAACGAAAACATTAAAGACGCAGATGGTTACCTTCGGTGTTTTGATCGGTCCAGCGCGAGGTTGTTTCTGTCTCTGTTCTTTCGGAGCAGGAAGCTTGTTGTCAGTGGCGGTCTCGAGCAGAGCGGGAACGCCGTCGCTGTCCGTACTGCCTGCGGACGACGGAGCCCCGAACTGAATACTGTCGATGGCCAACTCCACGCCACCCTCTGCAACAGACTTGCCACCCTGACAAGAATACAATAGGTGTGTAAAAATAACAGCATTTTAGGAGGTTGCCTTGAAGATAATTATTTTGTATATGTAAACAGGCAAGACGGGCCAAGTCAAAGTCAAGCCAAGTCGAGTCTTTCATATTTTTTTTTTTTGCCAAGCAACCCACGAGTGTCAAAATCTGTGACTTCAATCTGACTCGACTCACGTCATGAACTGAATTTTCCCACCTGTCGGAACTACAGGTGCAGAGGAGGGAAAGTGGATTGAATGGCAGGCCAAACAAACCTCGGAGGAGACTGTTCCGGTAAAGGAGGTCAGAGGTTTGTTCCAGGCACTCACAGAAGGAGGCTGAGGAGGGCTGATGGGACCCACTGCCAAGAAATTAAGAAGAGTAATTACTTCCACTCAGCAGTCAGATTTAAAAAAAAAAAAAAAAAAAAGGAGCAGCTGAACCAACACGTACGCTTTTTGACATCAGGGAGGCCGGCTGGGCCAGCTACTTTCTTCTCCCACAGTTCGGTACCCAGATTGCCATGCGGTTGCACGGCGGCGGCGGCGGCTGTGGTGGGGGTTAGGCTCTTTGAGGTAAATTCCACAGTGGTGACCGGCACAGAGGGCACGGTTCCTTCCAGGGTCTGGGGGGGTGCAGCCGGCTGAGCGGGCGCCAGGTGAGGATGCTGGGGAGCAGAGATGGCAGGTTGTTGCTGCACTTGAGGGGTGGATGCTGGTGCCGCAGGTTGAGATTGTGAAGACGTCTGGTGTTGTTGTTGTTGCTGCTGCTGCGGCGGTTGTTGTTGCTGTGATGATTGCTTTTTAGCAAATCTCGGAGGTAACTTTCCTCCACCGCCTCTGCTCTTGTCGCCGGAACCTTTTTTACCCCAATTCTGAAAGCACAGCATCGGTATAACAATTATTGCAAACAAGTTCTGCAATGAAAAACACAGTGCAAGACTGTGATTTTGCATTTCCATTTCCTGGATAAAAAATTAATCCACTGGATAAAAAAAGGGGGAAGAGACCAATTTCAATCAGGCATGTTGAAGGCCCTCCCAGAAGATGAATAATTATCATAGCAATAATAAAGTGAGTGAGCCTTCACGGGACCGAATTCCCACCTGAGTAGTTTGCTCTTCTTTCTTCCGCTTCTCCTCATCCTGGAGACGTTTCTGTTGCTTGCGCGAGACCACCTCTGTGAAACCGTCATCGTTGGTGCTGGACTGTGGGTCATCAGTGGTGGTCACCTCCGGGTGGTCGTCGATGATGACCACACCTGCAGCAACGGACATTTAAATTAAAAAAGGGGAACACGAGCGGAAAGTGTGCCGCTGTTAATAGTTGACTCACTGGCATAATTGTTGAGGTCAAACTGCGAGAGAGCGTTCTCTTTGGGCTTCTTTACAGCCAGCTTGGCTTCATCTTTGCGTCGTGCAGCCTGATCTTTGGCAGACCTCGACGATCCAGAGGCTGATGTTGTTCCGTCAGAGCTTTGCTGAACGCCAGGGCTGGATTAAAGAAAATAATTAGGCCTTGGCCACTTGAGACATGTGGTCACAGCGTTCATACGTGCAGTATCTTAAAGTTAAAACATGAACAAGTTGAACTAAATTACCTGATTAGGCATGCACTTGCCAAAGTTTGAGCCAGAAAAAAACAAAACAAAAAAAAAACAACAAACTGGGCACTCACCCTTTGCGGGGACCTTTGGCTCCGCCCCTTCTGTCCCCCTTGGGCCCACCGTAGCTGCGACCTGGTTTGGCTCCACTGTTGCCTCTTCGGTTCTGTCTCTCAATAGGCCTCTGACTGGAGAAGCTCCTCTTGCCAGCAACGGCTCCATCTCGTTTGGGTGAGACGACTCCCTCGGGCGGGCTCTTACTCGGCGTCAGAGAGCGTTGAAGAGGTGCAGGCGCCGGGGCGGCAGACGCATTGCTGGCAGCTTCCTGTGCTCCTCGCCTTTCCTCTCGCTCTCTCCTCTCATTGAAGTCGCTGCTCTCGGAGGCCGTCTCCCATTCCTCGTTGGCTTGATCAGAGGAGTTCTGGTTGGACAAGTCGGGGGACTTGCTCCCGACTGCTGCGACGGCGGTGACGGGGGCACTCGTCTCAGAGAAGGGCCCCTCGTGGGGAGCAGGGAGGGTGTGTGGGGTTGCTGCCGCTTCTGCAGGAACAGTCAAGGGAGTTCCTGGAGCTCTCGATAAGGTCGGAGAGAGCGATGCAGGTGCAGATATGGCAGCAGTAGCAGGAACAGGAGCAGCAGGCACAGGCGGTAGAGACACAGGGCGACTTGGGGCTGGCTCTCCACTTGCCAGCACTGCAGCCTCTCGTTCCTTTAGCCGCCGGAAGCGGGGCGGCTTGTCTTGCCTGGGAGGCCTCGCCGGTCTCGATCGGCGAGGTCGCTCTCTGCTACTCTGAGGGCCCCCGTCCATGAATTTCTTGCCGTCAGATCTCGGAGGACGCCGATCCGATGGCGGGTGATCGTATCTTGATGTGGACTCCATGTCCTCAGGTCTGAATGTCTCCATTGGCTTGGAAGGCCACTGAGACGACGACTCTCGGGCGCCTGGTCTTCTAAGAGGGGCCGAGCGAGGGCCTCCGCGTTCCCGGGCTCCACCTCGTCTGCTATACAACCCGCCTCTTCCCCGTCGAGAAGGCTCTCCTTTGGGCAGAAACCCGGGTTTGGGCCTACCTTCGTCATCCATTCGAGAGCTGGCTTTCTCCGCCATATGAGGTGGTCCGAAGCCCGGCTTGTGGAGGCCAGAACGCAACTCGCCGGGGAAATCCCGTCGAAGCGGGCGACTCGGCTTGGCGCTCGGCTCGCGATCAGATGGCCCGGTATCGCTGGCCGACTCCCTTCCACCCTCACTTTCCGAATCCGTGTCCGAGCCGCGTCGGCGCCGGCGCTTTGGTATAACCTCAAAGTCTGAGCTTTCGCTGCGGGTCTCGCTTTCCTCCCTGTTACGGAAGGCCACCGCTCCGGAAGGTAGATCTGAGCGGGATCGAGGTTCCCTGTGAGGGTACTCTCTGCTCCGACCACGACCGCCTCTCCCTCGTCCGCTGTACGTCCCACGGAAGCTTCTCCCTCTGGAGTAATACTCTCCTCGACCCCGACCTTTAAAATTGGCGTCGATCGGCCACTCCCTGTCTCTGTCCATTTCTTTGTCTCGCTCACGGTCGCGGTCTCGTTCCCTCTCCTCTCGTCGATAGTTACGGAGCGCGATATTTGACTCCTTTCTGGGGGGCAGTTTCGGTTCTGAGTGCTTTTCAATGCTGGGCGGTTTGTCAGACTTATCCTCCTGAGAGGAAGACGTCGGGACCCCGGAGGATGTTAGGGACTCTCTGGCTTTAGGAAGGCCAATCTGTGTTTCCTCAATATCAGGAGCTTCCCTCTTGGCCTCGCCTTGCACCCTGGAGCCTTCAGATGCTGCTGTCGCTATAGCAGAAGCGGCGGCAGCGGCGGCGGCGGCAGAGACAGCGGCGGCCACAGAGGGCGCTTTGGAGGACGGGTCCTTTTTGGTCCTATCCCCCCTTTCGTGACGCTTCTCCCTCTCTTCTCTTTGCTCTCGCTCTTCTTTCATATCTCTTAGAACAGGCTTCTTAATCGGTCCAGACCTGCGGAGGGGTCTCTCTCCCCCCAGTCCTTCTCTGCGGCCGGGCCTCCCACCCCAGCGTAGCTCGGCCTTCTGCTTGCTTGAAACAGGTAGAAGCAGCTTCTCCGGTTTGTGGAGTCCGTCGGCTGGTGGCGTGGCTCTGTTGTTGGTCAATGCGGCCGATGTGAAGAGATCGTTCTGAGGCTTATCCTCGGCCCGCTCAACGGTGTCCTGCAGCTCTAGTGCTTTGCTTCCCAGTGGGAGCCCATCAAACCTCGGCTCATCGAGCTTCAGCGAGTGACAGGAGCCCTGAGAGACACTTCTCTGCAGCATTGCTTTTCCTAGCGCTTCGACTTCCTCCCCACTCGGCAGACCCGATTCATCATGGTCGAAGCTGGAGGTGACGGGAACCCGGTCTATAGGCCCGGGCGCGTCGTCTGGGCTCTGTGAAAAGGCTGGTATGGGTTCAGGTGGTTCCCTAAAAAAGTTACTCTTGCGGGAGTCCAGCACACTGTGTTGCTGGGGATACACGGGCGGTAGACCCCTTTCCAAATCTAAACCGGAGTCAATCCTAAAATCAGAGAAACTCACGGTTAAACATGGGAACATAAAAATTCGATAATTGTGCTATTTTCTTTTGTTACCGTGGCTCTTTGCCGTCATCGCGCCCTTTCGGGGGCGTAACAGACGGCAGTGGTTCTGACGGCGTGTACGGGTCAGACCCCCACACCATCCTTGAGTCAGGCGGCAGACCATGGTCACGGATGGGTCGAGTCAAGTGGTCAAAGGAGTCGGAGCTGGAGCTGGAGTTGTCTCCGGGCTCTCTGCGTGCAATCTGCTTTGGGGGGATCCTCCCTGGAGAGTTTGAGTACCATCAGAGTAACAAACGGATGTTAAGTATTGTTAACTTAACAGAATAATTTTCCCAAGTCATTTTTACCCAGGATAGCAAGAATGCAGTTACCGGTGTGAATGTTGGTCGGCATGTCCATGGTCGGGCGCCCGGACATCATGCGAGGGTCCATGTAGGACTGCATCATGATCCAACGGGGGTCAAAACCCATGGAGGCCAGGTGCTGGTGATGGGGGCCGATGGGTTGATACATTGAGCGGTGTTGCTGTGCTTGTTGGGTAGATGGAACTCCGCCACTACTCGACGGGGACACGGAGCCCCCACTTTGTTGCTGCTGCTGCCACTGTTGCTGCTTCATTTGCTCCTATGAGGCCAAGAAAGAACGAAAAAAAAAAAAAAACATAGATTGAAATTTCTCAATTTATTTCTCATGATGACATTCTAACTATAGAAGAAAACAGAGAGATGGATTTTAGTTCACCTGTTGTCTGAGGAAACGAGGCGGCAGGGATTTTTGAAACTGTTTGGAGTAGCCGGAGGTGAGGGAAGGACGCATAGCAGCGGCGGCCTCTCCCTCCAGCAGCGGGGGGGCCATGGGTACATCCTCACCGCTGGGGGTGTCCATATGAGGCAGTGACAGGTGTGCTTCATCCACTAAACAGAAAGCAAAAAATAAATAAATTCATTGTGAGTGGCATATTGAGATATTCTTTTACCGCCATCTAAAGTATAACTGAACTATTTTCACTCACTTGATTTTTGTTATTTTGTCACTTGAGTCGTTACTGTAAATATCTTTTTCACCTATTGGTCAATTTTGGGGTCATTAAAACCCACTGAACTTAATTGTTTTTGGACTGCGCCATCATTATCATTTTTTTCCACAAACGAACCCGCGACAACGGCAGAAGCGATAATTATCCAGTGGATTCATCATTATTCAAAAAGACATTCTTTATGTTTGGTGTTGTGTTTTTATATGAAACTGGTGTTAGAGGAAAGTCCATTTTTGGACACATGAATACGTCCCGACAGTCCGACTTGCACGAATATTTACACAATTTTCTCTCACCTTTGTTGTCCTCCATGTTGAAGTAGTCTCGGATCGGCACGGGTGTCCGTTCAGCTTGGTTCTCGTTGGCGAGTGGCTCGACCTCTGCCAAGGTGCTCTCTGCTTGGGTCGCAGGCTCAGGGGCTGAGACCACAGGAGCAGGGGAGATGGGACGATGAGGTAGGGTTGCCTCCTCCTTGTCCTCTTCCTCCGCGTTTGGTTCGACCTGCTCTAGTTTGATCCCTGCCCCCTCGGGCAGATGTGTTTGTACTGCAGAGACCTGTGGCTGTAAAACGGCGACCGAGGGCGCAGGACTCGACGCGAGATCTGGAGCTGATGGCGCTTCTTCTTGGGGAGCTGGGCCCTCATCGGATGCGGTCTGAGGCAAACTGGCATGACTCTCCGTCAATTGGCGATGTTTCTCATTGAGCCGTTTCAGTTTTTCAGCACACGCGGCGAGGCGCTGCTCTTCCATTCTCCTTTCCTCTTCCTCTCTCCTGCGCCGCGCGCGTTCCACGGCTTCGGAAACTTCTGACGACTTCTTGCGTTTCTGCCGCCACGCGTCCGAGTCCTCGTCAGCGGCAGCTACTGCGGCAGGTGGTTTGCTGCCACGCGGAGCGCCGACGCTACCAGGCCGAGAGCCGCCCTAGGGAATAAATACAATAGCAGGGATTCATTATGCGGCTTATGCATCCGGTAAGCGTGCACAATGTATTACTACCTGGAAGTCCTGCAAGGCAGCTGCTTTGTTGTAGTGGGCCGCGCTGCCGGGTGCCGGCGCTTTGGGATCTAAACTGTCCGCCCATGATGTTTTTGCGCCTCCTTGCTCCTCTGAACCCTCCTGGCCATCTGGAGGACGCACTCTCATGCGCTCCACTTTGCCCATCCACTCCCTGAACAAAAAATATATTGCCTTAAAGCAGGTGTGCGCAAACTACGGCTCGGGGGCCACATGCGGCCCATTAAACGTTTTAATCCGGCCCGCTGATCTTGGAAAAAAATTAAAGGAATAAACCTTGTTAATGTTTTATTTTCTAAATACTGTGGTGTGTCAAAGACAGATATTTTCTTGTAATGCTTTTGTTCATTTTCATTTAAAATTAAATGTATATTTTTTTCTCCGATGGGTGAGGTTACCAAAACACGCCAACCATCTCCCAGAGACCACAATCACCCAGAACATCATGAAGCACCAGATGAAACACTTTAAAACACTTGCCAGTTTTCTCCTTTTTCTTTAGCAGCTTGGTTCTCCTCATCATCACTGAAGTTGAGCTTCTCCGTATAGTCCACCTCCATTTGAGCTCCTGGAACGCGGAATGGGTAATAAATGTTAAAAGAGGGGCAGGACGCGAGGATACCATTTATTCAAACGGATTCATTTGACTGACCTGCCCAGCCTTCATCAGCATCCGTGTCCAAATTGTCCAGCTCTTTGAGCTCTGTTGCGCTTACGATCGAAGGTCGGTCTGGATCTTGTAGCCACGCTTGAGGGGGTGGCTGCTGAGGCCGTGCCAAGCGAGGAGCCCTGAAGAAAAATGATTCATTCAAGTTACCATGTCGACAAGAACAAGTGACTCCTCTTAAGGATGCTTCAAACCGAAATGACAGAAATCTCAGCCATGTTGAGGCCACCGCAAAAAGCGATTCATTCATCACAGCAGGTTATTAATAAGTGATTCCAAGACAAAGATTAAAACGAGGGAACCCACCTGACGCCATCTTGTGCCACGGTGTATCGGATATTGGCTTGCCTCGGACCTTGTGCCACTTGAGGGTAAGCGTGAAACATCTGGAACAGGAAAAATACGACTAACGAGATGGAACGAGTGAAAAAGTTTAACGCTGCGGCACCAGACGTACGTAGGGAGGCATCATGCTCCTGAACGTGGGGTCAAAGTGGGAGGGCACCCCTGCAGGTGGCTGCTGGCCCCCGTTAAGTTTGGGCTGAGAGGGGCCCGGGGGCGGGGGCGGCAGCTTCTCCCTGCTGTCCCTCTTCTCCCTCTGGGCATCGGCGGTTAGATTTCGTCCGGCCTCGTCGGCGTCCTCGTGTGTTGAGGAGTTATCGGGACCGGCGCTTCCCTCTTCTGTGGGCCTGTTGTCCATCTCAGAGGGGCTGGACGCGGTGTTCAAATTCCGTCCGCCACCTTCACGCCAACTACCGACATCTGACAAAGGAAACGCTTTATTAAGGCGCCTGTGACCCCCCCCCCAAAAAAAAGGGTGACATCAAAATGCACAGCCATACTTTGAGGTCTGAGGCTGGGGCCCGGGCCGTAAGGCTCCTCGTCCTCGTCCTGCTGGCCATCTTTCTCCCCATCGCTGGCCGCTTGCAAGCTAGGGAATTCCTGGTGGAAGTGGCTGCTCACGCGAGGAGCTCCTGTGCCAACACCAAACACTTGATCAATATCAGAAAAACATTTAAAAAGGGGAGATATTGACAAAATGTCGTATGCAAATAGTTGGTTCGCCGGGATGCCAGCCCACTCATCAAGTGTGAAATTAAATAATAGGGCCCGGACAATAAATCACAAATTAAAATGGGTCTTTATGGCCCTTCAAACATCTGGCAAAAAATAAATCGCCCAAATGGCCGATGTTTGCCTTTTGTTTTGACCTTTATGTACTCAGTTAAGAGCAGTTGTAAACAAGTAACAGTGGTTTCGTTAAGTATTCTAAATTCAGCTATGCAATAAATCCTTCAATAAATAAAGAAACTGGAGCCGTCATTCAATTAAAGTGAATAATAATTATTTATTTATTTTTTTTTTTTTACAAGCAAAGCAAAAACCTAATGACTCCCGGAAATAAGAATTGTCATATTGATTTCTTACCGTCTAGCTGTGTCTGCTTGCTATTCGCCCAGGAGCGGCTTCCCCCCGAGGGAGCCTCCTGAGACGGGACCACTGCTGGTTTAACTTGGGGTGGGGGTGTCTCTTGTTGCCTGCAGTAACACAAATTCAAGGCACCGATTCCAAAATCAAACTTTCAAAAGTAGCCTCTAAAATGAAAAAGCGATGACGCTACCTCTCGTCTCCCGGCTCGGTCCGGGAAGCCCAGCCGCTGCCGTCTTTGGGGACGATGTTCACGTTTGGGTCGTTGCCCTTGTTCTCCGCTTTCAGACTGGGCAAGTTGGCGGGAGGGGGCATGCGCCTGCTGGCAGCAACTTTACCCAAACTTTGCAGTCCATGTCTGGCAGCGACTGGCGCACAAAGAGGAGGACATTGATAGTACACGACAGTTTCATTGTGAGAGCCCGGCGCGTGGAAATACGACACTTTTCACGAGGAGCATGCGAGGTCCTACCTGCAGTCTTCTGGGTTTCCAAAGACTTGCCCTTGTAGGTGTTGAAAAGGCTAAGGGTTGCATACTTTGTTTTGCCGCCATCCTTTGCCTTGGTGCTCTGCCCTGACTTCTCGGACATTTCGCTGGAAACTCATTGAGTCTGGTCCTTTGGTCTAGCCACCGGAACCAGCTCCTAAGAAAAAAAAAATTAGCCAGAATGAATTACTTTTTTTTTTTTTTTTTAACGACAATCAGGCCACAACAGCTCTGAGGCTAAGTCACACGTATACACACCAACTGGTAATTTATTATTTAGTGGTCAGCTGCAGTGTGTGTCATTGGCATCACTTACGACAAGTAATAAATGAAAGCTTTTCCGATAATTAGACGCTCCCTTAAGTGGGTCACGCACTTGACTCGTTTTTATTTTAACCCCATCCCGAGGGGAAACCCTCCGCACACTGTTTCCAATTCTCAGCAGTCACTTGTGACAATCACAACGACTGTGCCCAATGAACTAGAAATACACGGTCACGTCGCACGAGTGGGTACGCTCAGTTACCGCTGGACTTAATGGTTTTACTGTCCAGCATTGAGTTGCAAACAAATATTTACGGTATTACTTTACGAAAGTAATAACATAGGCGGGTGATATTGGCAATTTTGAACGCATTTAACACATCAACCATGAGGGCACCTTGTACTATTTATTTTCTATTCCCTTTGATCATCATAATTAAATGGGACTTTTACGTCATTAAACTTTTTATCTAAAAAAAAAATAATGAGTATTTAAAATTGATGACAAAAACATTTTTCTAAAAAGATTTTATTCTCGTAACAAATTCTCAATCAGTAACTTTCTATCATGAGTAACAAGATAGTCATAACATTACAGTAAAACATTCTGTTAAAATGATAACTTTTATTCCTCTCATGTCTTTGCAACGTCATTTCACATATCATTTGGCGTTCATTCAAGTAATTTCAACTTTATTCTGAAAACATCAAGACTTTATTCTTCTCCAACAATACAACTTCATTTGCAAATCATGACTCATTTATTCTCAAAACATCGCCAAGACTTTTTCCTTGAGACATTACGACCGCATTCTCATTACTTTATTCAACCAACATTACAACTTGCAACATTAAGACGGTTCTCCCATCAGTCTTTTTTTTTATTTTCCTTTTCATTTTTATTGTCTATATTCCCATTTTATATTATATGTTTTGCCACCTTCCTGACTTTGATCTCATAACCTCACGTTTCTTTTATTTATTTATTTTACCGAGAGACCAATCAATCGATACTCATTAAGAGTCCTTCCTCGCGTTCCATTATCCTGAAGCCAGACTGTCAAAGTGACATCGACTGGGACCCTCCCCATCCCACCCCTCACATTCTTTCCCTCCTTTCAAAGTCATCTGCCTGCAGGGCAATCCGTTACATTGGATTGACTCCATAAGATGGCGGCGATGAAGTTATATAAAAAAAAAAAAAGTGCATTATTAACGTTGTGCCTCGTTGTGTTCGTGAGGCCAACAGCGAGCCTAGCCGTCACCACCGGTTGCGGCTCGGTGCCTCATACCGGCGTGCGGCGCAGGCCCTCCCGGCTCAAATCACAACTGGGGGTGGGCGCAGTTATTACATGTAAAACCGAAGCGATGTGGAAGTCTACAAAAAAATGAGTGGATTTGGTGGATAATGAGTTTAAGGTGTGTGGGGGTGGTCTGGTTTGAGAGCAGGCCGCCGCCGCTTGGCAAGGCTGAACGTGGTTTCGTTTCTCACCGGCCGCCATCACATCCTCTTTGAGCCCCTTACCAGTGGCTGAAAGCATGCTAGCAGCGGCGAGCTAACACTTAAGGGGGGGACGAAAAAAAACGGTGCCATTTTTCGAAGCAGCCCCGGCGGCCTTACCTGCCAGTGCCGGTGCTTCCTTTTGTCTTTTTTTTACTTTTTTTGTAGGAATCCTGGCTTTTAATTCTTGCGAAGGGGGGCGGGTGGGGAGGGCGAGTTTTGGGTGTCTCGCCGGCGGATTACAAAAGCTGGCTAGCCCCGCTCTGGCTAGTTAGCCCACTCGGCTCGTCGGTTGTGACGGCGTCCGAGTTCACGTCCGCGGTTCGCCGGTCGAATTGTCTTCGTTGCTTCGGGCTTCGCTCTGGGGAGCCGGTACGGCGTCGTCCGGTGGGCTCTTTCAATATGTCCACGCCCGTTTACCGGGGAGTAGGAGCGTTGTGCTAAGGTGAGTGAGCAGTGAGGCCCCGCTCTCGCCGTGGCCCGTCGCACAATCAAAGATGGAAGTTCGTAGGTTGCCAGATTTAACTCATCGTATCCCCCACCTCCTCGCTGGCTCGCTCTCCTTGGAACATTTTTCCAACTGTCTCGCTATTAATTTTTAGCGGTAGCTGTTTTTTAAAATTAAAAAGGTTTAGAATGCATAATTTGTTAAAAGGGTTATTCCGGAATTGGTTTATTTAGGCAACATTTGTCAAACAAACCATTTGTGAATTTTAAAAATGTATTTTAACAATTTGAAATTAGACTGAGATTTAAAAAAAAAAAATTGCTGCTGTTGTAAATCCATCTTATCTCATCTTTATCAGTAGGCTAAAGTAAAGCCTTTCATTCCTCAATAGCAATTAAAAACAGCAGTCCATGCCTTAAATGCATCTCTAATGGATTACTTGAATAAATTTTATAATGGAATCAGACTGTCCTCCATCTAGCGTCTCCAGTTGGTCCAAAATGCTGCTGCTCGCCTTCTAACCGAGCTTGTAGTAGGGACCACATAACTCAAATTCTGGCCTCCGTTCACTGGCTTACAAATAAACTCATTTGAGAGTTTATTTTTAAGATTATTGTAGTTGTTTACAGATCTTTAAACAATCATGCCACTCCTTCTCTTTCTGAGCTTCAATAGCATATGCCCGCTGCCTTAGGTCAATGGCCCATATGCTGCTGGAGGTATCGAGGACCAAGTGCAGCCTTTTTCGTTGATAGTTGTTTTTAAAGTGCTCTATAAATAAAGTTAATCTGATTTTTTTGCTTTGTTTTGCATTCAAGAAAACAGATAATGAACAATCATATAAATTGAATCATCCAGCTCAACCACCAACACTGAGTAAGTGATTTATGTCTTATTCTTGTCTTTTTTTTCATCTGACACTACAATAAACGGATTGCCATATCCAACCGCTCATAAATTATGTTTTTCATTTTTTTTTGTAGTATTCACTCAAACAGCACACACCAATCCAACAATAGTGCCACTACATTGAGATGGAATAATATGTTGGCTGTGGTAATTATGCTACAAAATTTGCATAGAACACAGTTGAGGTGATATTAGCCTTTACCTCCCATGGTGGGATAACAAAAGAGCCTCCTGGCGTGGGGGAGGAAGGACTTCTTCAGTCTGTCAATGCTGTCATCTAATGTTGCTCCTCTGCCTGGAGATGGTGCTATGCAGTGGATGTTGATGAGTATGTGTCAAATACTTCTTTTGCATGTTGCACAAACCTGGCAACCCGAATGTGACCGAATCACGCGTGGCGGATCTTCTTCCGGGTTCTACCGGCGTTCACCAGTTTCTCGTCGGATATAGTTAATTAAAATATTTTTAATGATAGATAAATTAACGTGAGTGTATATATGTGATGTCTGTAATGATTATACACGTTTAAAAATGTTTTCTAAAAGCCCCGCATATTATGGCGTCGGATGGGTCCCACGCAGCATCGTGGCGCTTTTTTTCCCTCTCCAGCCTGCGTTAGGTGTTGTATTCGTAGAGACCCTCTAGATGGCACTATTTCGCCATCACCACACTTTCCCTCCATGTTCAACGTTAAACTCCACAATAAGCATAATGAAGAAACAGATGGCTGCACAGTTCTGATAACTTTATTATTATCATTGTCATTTGGAAATGCAGGTTATTATTTTATAGCTAAAATGAGCTGCCGTTTCACATTCATTTTGGGTGGATCATAGTCCATTTAGTAACTCTTATCAGAGAATGAATTTACAATTTTGTGCTTCATCTTAGTTAAAAAGTCATAAAGAACACATGCTTTCACTACAACAAAAACTGTTATCATTGAACATGATCACTTTTTAGTCATTATCTCCCTTTTTACCAGCTGCATTAATTTTATGTTCTAAATGTGTGTCACCACTCATATTTATTTCAGTGTCCCAGTACAGGCAGGTGCAATTTGACCCGGTCCAAAAGCACGGTGGGGTCTTGCAGTAAAGCACCCAGGTTGCTTCTATTCACATACGCAGCCACGCCCACGGCGGACAACATAACAAGCGGCCACTTCAGAGAGCGTTCGGCTTTGGCTTGGTCACACGGTCGGGTCTTCATGGGCAGGGCCACTCGATCCCACTGTGTCAGTATGGCCTGACGGGCTCCGGCCCACTTGCCGGGCCCCTGCAGACGGTACTGGTACGGGCTGACGGGGCCGAAAAGCAAGCTGAGGCCGAGCCTCGGGTCGGTCAGCAGCAGGCGGATTACGTTGGGCCGCACGCCCACCGGTGTTGCTATCTCATCCATGTAGTACGCGTAATCCACCTGGATGGTGTGTCTCTGACTGCTCACATACCTGAAAATGCAAGACAACCATCCCAGTGTTTATATTGCGGTACCTCGACTCGCATATTTTTGTCTCAGTTACCTGTCAGACATGGTTTCCTCTTTATACTTGACGTCGTCCAGCATGTCAGCCTTTGGAGGGAGCTTGATGCAGCCTGATGAAGCCACAAAATACGACGTCACAAAACATTTAAGTTAACTTGCTTGAACACAGTGACAGAGGCGGCGAAAGGATTCACACTCTGTACTTAAGTGAAAGTAGACTTATGTAATATCACCACGGCCGGAGAAATAATGAACAGGGAAACACTTACGCAGTCTGACTTGAAAATGGCGTCGCAAGTGCATCTGCAATTGAATCCACACTTTTCCCTCCTTCGGCCATTGTGGTTTAAAAAAAATCAAGAATATATTTCAGATTTTTGAACGGTCGCCAGTTACTGTTGTGTTGATTCCGCATAGCGCTGTGAATATCCAATCGCAAAACGCGTTCATCACCTTCAACCTAAGGCCAGCGAGAAAGCCTTATCGTCATCAACTCGCAATCTGATTGGCTATCGCAACTGTCTATCAACGGTAAAAGCCCCCTTGAGACACAGAACAGACGCCTGCACGATTGTATCTGAAGGCCTCGGACGAATCACGCGCGCTATTTGGTATTATGAAATCTGCCTGGCAACACGAGCTAGCTGAATTCTGATTGGATAAAAACTCTAACCTAAAAATTCAACACTAGGATATAATATGACATCAATGTGAAGAACAGGGGCATGATTTCTTGATTATGTTAGGCCAGCAGAGAAGGCCTTGAAGGCCTTGACCGCCCGCCACTGCCAGGAACTTCTCTAGTCCTACCTTTAAAGACCCTGGTGGCCCACCTAGCCTGCATCTCAGCGATAGGCATAATGGCCCCCAGAGGCTGCACCAGTCCAATGATGGCCAGGGTGTGGCGCTCCAACTCCGGGGGGAACACGTACTTGTACAGAGACGCCTTGTTTTCCGACACGGTGATCACATGCGAGGATAGGAAGGGGAAGGAAAACCTGTAGCCTGTGGCGAAAACCTGAAAACAAAAACAAAAACAAGATGCCGTTGTGCCGAAATGACACCATGAAGTTTTCGACGACCTACCACCAGGTCCACATCCTCCGCCACGCTGCCATCGTCAAACTCCACCGTGGAGCCTTCGAATTGGCTAATGTTGGGCTTCACCTGCACCGTCCCCGACAGGATACGGTTGGGAAGCTCATCGTTCACGGTGGGATGCTGGCTGAACAACCTGATATGTTGAGAAGCAAATCGCATGAGGACGACATTCTCAGCAATACGGCAAACAGCGGCAGGGTGCTAACTCAAAATGATAAGCAGCACATTAAAGTCATTCGCTGCCATTGACGGATATAGACGTCAAAAAGTACATTTATTTTACCTGGGCTGGCAGCGAATGAGTTAATGGAGGCAAAGCAGCAAAAAATGTTCAAGTCATTCCATTCATGTTCGGTTCATGCTCCGACATGCAGTTCAGTGCGGGAGCTTTATGAAGTGTACCTGTGCTCGGGCTTCAAGCTGTATAGGCCGTGATTAAACCGCCGGTTGAGGAGGCGCTCTCCCAGGCCGCAGACCACTCCAAAGGGAAGCAGGTATCGCATCAGCAAATGCGCCCTGTTGTGGGACATGTCTATGGGCATGCCATTCCTCCCGACTCTGTTCAGAATCCAAGCCCCTCTACGGGTGCTCAGGTAAACCTGAACGGATGGAACGAGAAGCAGTCTTAGAAAACAAAAAAATAAATTGTGCTTTTCATCGAGTTGAAATGGTAATCGAGTTTAAAACATCGTAATTGGCAAGGGAACAGCTCATGATCCAAAGTATACCACATCACCTGCTTTGTGACCCTGCTGAGTTCCACAGCTATGTCGCCACCGGAGTTCCCGATGCCGACCACCACCACCTTCTTGTCCCGCCAGTCCTCAGGTGTCTTGTAGTCGCGACTATGGAAGTATTTTCCCTGGAATGTGTCCAAGCCTGACTCAAACAAAACAGCATTCACCGTCAATTATTAATAAGGAACGAAACACTTTGATCCCTCGAGATGCAGACGCTGGAAGTTGAAATGAGGTGAAAGCTTATGATAAAAGTGAGGGGGTTGCATAAGGACACAAAGGTTGAATCCATTTTGAAATGTTACAGATATTTTTGCAAAATTAGAATATTTTTTCATCAAAATTCTATGACAACATGAAAAAAAAAGGTTATTATTTTAGATTCATTAAAAAAAAAGAAAATTAGGAAAAAAAAGTGAAGCTCTGCTAATACTTCCTGGATGCATGCTTTTAGTTATAGCTTTATGGATTCCAAAATGTTGGAAAGATTTTTTTTTTCCCCTTAAAATTCGACACACAACGCACGTAATGACGACATGTTTTAATTTTATGTGTGTATGCAAATTCATTTGAACAATAATTCAACTTTCAGGACCAAAGCATAATTTCCCAGAAAAAAAATTTTGACCGAGAGTTGTAATTCAATTTTGTGACTTTTGACCCTGTCTTGATTAATGGCTATAAAAAATTAACTTGACATAAAATTGCAAATTAATTTAGCGCTGTCAATGATTCCCATATGTCCCCCCCCTGCTACCTGGAAAGTCCTGGAGAGGCAGATTGGGGTGGCAGTGGTGTCCGATGCAGACCATCACTGCGTCAAAAATGTGTTTACTCTTTTTGCCCTCCTGGGTCTCCGTCTCCACGTCCCACTGGCCGGAACGGGAAAAATCAGCCCTCTGATTCACCTGCAGGACTTTGGTCTGAGAGCAGAAATAAATAAATACCTAAGTAAAAGACTACATGGCTGTTACGTAATATTATACTAACTATATAATCCGGGGGGTATAGAATATGTTTCAATATAACAACGGCAAGTTGTTTGTCAAGCTTTTTGTGATTGTCAACAAATTTGCGCTTACATTGAAGCGTATGTGCTTGCGGAGATTGAAGTGGTTAGCGTAAAGGCGGAAGTAGTCCATGATGAGGGAGTTGTGCATGTAGTTGGGGAAGGTGGCCGGGATGGGGAAGTCGCTGAAGCACATCATCTCCTTGGAGGTGTTGATGATAACGGAGTGATAGATGCTGGCCCGGTCCGCCTCGGGGTTCTCCTGCAATGACGAACATACGTTCACAAATGGACATTACAAAAAGAACTAGAGGTGGCAAATGTACTTACATTCTGTTAAAAAACAATAAAAATTAAAAAAAAAGACTGGTAAACAATAAGGGCTGATTCAACTGCTTAATTACACTTCAAGTTTCACAGAAAGAGCCATGGAAAATTGATTAATTTGAATTCTAGTTTTATTTTTTATTTTTTCAGCAAACCCTGAAGTTTATAAGTCAAAACGTACGGACTCTCAAATGTACTTACAGTACGGACAAAGTAACAATAATATACAATACCCATTAAGTTCAGAAAGCTCAGACCTTTATGCTATCAAAACTGAGTTGCCATAACATGCTAACTGCTAGCATTGTGAACTGATTATAAATGTTACATTAGCCATGATAACACTGAACTAATCTCTTTCCAAAAAGTCCCAAAGAGCGCACTGTAGAATCTTTCTACCTCAGGACTTTCTCCACTTAGGTTGCTATCGTAATATTTGCTAGAAAACCAAGTGTTAGCATGTTTGCATTTGAGCTATTCTTGTTCAAACAAGTATCCCACCACACTAAAAGACTCAAATCTTTGTCGATATGCCTCAGAGCTGTTTTTTGCTCAGGTTACTATTTTGATGGATGGTAGCATAGCAACTGTTAGCATTTTAGCAATTCAGCTATCCTCTTTCGCAATAGTGCCAGACCACAAGAGATAAAGTTGAATTCTTATCAGTCTGCTTCAGCATTTTCTCTACTGTACTCAGATTGGTATCTTGCTTTATGTAAGCGCACTAACTGCAGCATATTAGCATTTCTCTTTCAGCCACCAAAAGCTTTCACCAAATACAATTTCATGGCTCAAACATGAGGGAATGTGTAGTCATAGGAGAAATGCCAAACAAATTAGCATCCACTTTTCAAGTCGTAGTAGTCATATTTGATTGACATTTGAGCACGACATGGTTTTATGCGCTATGTCCACAGTGTTTGAGAGCGGAGAGAAGGGCTTGAATTTTCATGACTTTGAAACCTCGTTTCATAAATGTGGTCATCTTTTGAATCATTCCATGGTTCACATTTCCTCCACCGCATTCAACCCACCTTGAACCTCCACAGCCCGCCGATGTCATTGCTGCTCTCAAAGCAGACCGGCTCCAGACCCTCGTCCAGGCAGCACTTGATGCAGGCCAGGCCCGAGCTTCCTCCTCCGATCACGGCCACACGACGAGGCATACTTAAGCTGCGTAAATTGAGCAAATGTGTCCTTATTGTGACATTTAATTGGACGACGACTTGATTGATTGATGCAGATTAATTGATGCAGAAATCTGAGTTTGAATTGGATTTTAAATTATGACTTTTTGACACTGAAGCACATACAGCATATGGTATTTTTGTGCCATCTAAATTAGAATTTAAATTTAAGATGATGAATTTTTTGGGATGCACAAAAATCATTAACTTATTTTATGGTAAAAAAAGAAATATCTGCGTTTGAAATTCAAATTTAAACTCAAGATGTCAAGATGACAGATAGAGACTAACTAAATACAAATATTTCATTACTCGCCAATACTGAGTCGATTTTTTAAAATTATGTACTCGAGTATTTATTTTTCTGACCATACTTCATTTTTCCGCCCTCTATTTGAAAATATTTAGTATTTAGAGTATTGCGTGCAGTTTCCCCTTTATTTTAATGAAGTTATCGACGCGAGGATTCCATATTGTTGACAATTTTTTTTTTCAGTCTTTACTTTTCTTTTCTTCACTAAAATAATTGCTGATGAATTCTTTACTTTTTAAAAATCACTTATTTGCAAGCACTTTTTGTTTTGTCAACCTCTGCTACGTTGCAATACGCTGCCCAGCAGCAAATGTGCTCTTTAAAACGATGTGCTTTTTAAAGAGTGTCCTTACAACAAAGAAGCGTTCAAAGTGTGTCTGCACCACGCAAAACACATGCACGTCCCCCACGCACACGTCTGAGTTAATCAGTAGCACGCAGCACTAAATCTGAATCAGCCAGGATTCGGAAAAAAACAAACATAAAACTCGCCAACGATCGAGACTGCCAGTGAACGCAGCAAACTTCAGTCAACAAGGCTTCGTTTGTTTTGTTGCTTGAAAAAGCGCGACAGAATATGACGTGACAACACAAACATTCGTTGCTCTCTTACCCGCTTTGCACTCAAGACAAGACGATAGCAGTGACTCGTGTTTTTGTGTTGTCTACTGCTCACAGAGGCGCTTGCAAGTGGGCGGAGTACTGGAGTCTCCTGCGCCCGACTTTGACCCCTGAACTCATCATCGCAGCGTGACCTGCTGGAAAAACAAACAAAAGATCTCGCCCACCGGACACTCCATTAGGTACACTTATATAAGGTGCATTAAGGCTCTTGCAACAAAATACTGAATGTTTTTTTTTTAACAAATTACAATCAAATCAAATTAAGAATCACCATTACAAAACTGACCATTTCATTTTGCAGTTAAAAATAATAAAAGTAATTGTCTTTAAGATGTTTTATCCTAATATTCTGACTTTATTCTTGTAAAATTCTTTTCTCCACAAAAGTACATCTTCATTCTTATTTCGTACACTGTTTATCTTCAATTTTGCCATTTTATCTGTCATGTTTAAAATATTTTTTCCCTTCAGGTTTTGTTCTTGGAAAACTCCAATTATATAAATTATGGCGTTGTCTTGAATGACCGTGATTGTATTCTTGTTCATTTTTTAAGTATGTTCAGGCCATTTAAAACCAGGCTCGGATGCGTATTTGTAATATAAAACTTTAATCTTCATCACAGCTCAGGCATGTGAAGATGGAGGATTGCTTTCAAACTATTTAACTTGCCTGAAATCCTTGCAGGTCCTGCAATATCGCTGTTGACCTCTTGACAGTTTCCTTGACCAATGTTCCTCTTTTCGATTTTGAAGGAAGTTCCCATTCTTGGTCATGTCACTTGATGTCTTTACTGTGTTCCATGGCATATAGAATGCCTTGAAAAAAATCTGTGATACCATTCTCCCAACCGGTACAGTAATTTTGACAAATGGCATTCCTCCGATGCTGTGTAATTTCTCTCCAGACTTGGTGCTGTAATGTGACTCCAAAAATGTTTGGGGCTAATCAAAGGCACTTGAAATTGTTGGAAAGGTGAGCTGACATCCATTAAACATGAGTTTGAATGCGCTCGATTGTTTGTGAACACAACCACGTCGCCAGTTGAAAGGGGGTGTGCACACTTGTGCAACTACATTATTGCATTTATTGTTTAGTACCGCTCTTTAAAAAAAATAGGCATAAATCACATTGATGGCAGAAAAAAGTATTTGAAATGATTCATCTTGTCATGGTCCCAATTTTATTTCCCACAAAAACCTGCCATTCGAACAAGCGTGTGACTTTGTACATCCACTGTATATTTTTTTTATCTCATATAATAAACATTTGTGTTTTGTGGCGAAAATGAACAGAAAATATGCAACTTGGACACAAGGAAAAAAAAAAGAGTTCATACTAGAAAATGTTAAAATGTTGCATTCATGAAGACAAAAAGATTCAAGTGTGCTGCTTGAGCATAAAAACATCTGACATTGTTCTAAGAGAAAAAACAGGACAGATAAATATTCTTGTAGTAACAAAAAGTCAGGAAGGCGGCGCCAGATAAAAGCCCAATGAGACCATAAGACATTGTTGACGGCGGTTCCGGTTCCGCTCGGCGGCTCTGGAAAGGCTGGCGAACACGCTCCCACTGGGTGAGAATGGCCTGGCGGGCTCCGTCCCATTTGCCCGGCCCGACCAGGCGGTACTGGTACGGGGTGCACGGGCCCTGCAGCACCTGCCACGCCAGCTTGGGGTCGCTGAGGAACAGCCACAAGATGTTGGGTCGAACTCCGATCTCCACGGCCAGGGAGTCCACGTACGGGAAGACGTCCACCTGCACGGCGTTCTTCTCGCCGTTGGTGAAACTGAAGTCAAAAAGAAAACTTAAGCCACAAGAGTCCTGGAATGTTTCTTCGTCATGAAGATGTTTACTTCCTAAAATGGGTTGGTGTTATGATTTATGAAGCAATTGGAAAGTATAAGTGAAAAATGAAGTTTTAATACATTGGATGAACTCATTGGTTCATTTATTGTAAATAATGTAATAGTAAAATACACTAATTTAATTTATTGCACATAAAATAAAAATAGTAAAATATTTGACATTTTTCTTTAATCTTCTCCATTATTGGTCAATGTATGGTAAATTGTACAAATTGCGTAATATGAAGTACCTTTTCAAATTAATTTGATTAAAGAATTGGTTAATTAATGTGTTGTAAATAAGACAATAAAATTATTTAAAAAAATAAAGTGACAATTTTAATTACAGTTTACATATTTTATTAATTGTAAATTAAAAAATAATAATCAGTGGCATGCATTAAATATTTTTAAATTATTTTCTTTAATAAAGAATTGGTTACTATAATCTAATGAAAATATGAAAAATTCATTCTATATATTTTTAACTTAATTTTCAAATAAATGGGTAATTTATTATCAAACTAAAACTACCGTAATAAACCGTTGGATATGTTTTAAAATAAAAAAAAATATCTATTTTTCTGGAGAACTGGTTATTTAATTTCTTGTAAATATTGAAAAAATTTAACATTTTTGTATTGATTAAAGAATAGGTTCATTTGTCATAAACGATAAAGTAAAAAACAAAAATATGCATACATTTAACATTTTTAAAATGCATTTTAAAGAATCGGTTAATTTTCTGTAAATAATCAAATAAAAAATAAAAACAACGGCGCCCTACTTTTTGCGCCTGGTTGCACTTTCTTTCTCTATGTCCTTCATCATGGCATCCTGTGAGGGGAGACTGATCAAACCTGCAGCAGGACACATAAGAGGAAACAGTGGATGGATGAATGCACGGCCATTGATTTTTTTTCAGACTATCTCGCAGTCCCAGATGTTGCATAACACGTCTCGTAAGGCTGTGATTTGTGGCCAGCTCATCACGTCTAGCGGAGGATGTGTGTGCAAGAATGGTTAATCAGTCACTTTGCTCTCAGGTGAAACCAACCCTAGTTATTGACAGAGGAGTTAATTTACCGATGGTCCTTTAAAGTCCAAGTAAGTCTTTAACTAAAGGAAGTGGAGCCAAAGTGACAAGACAGAGATTTAGCCGGGCAAGTGGCTGTCACATTTTCTTTGTTGTATGTTTTTTTTTGTCACGGCAAGGTCAAGGAAGTTCAAGATTGACAGACTTTGTTCATCTTCAGATGAGGCTGAAATAGGCAGTTGAGTTCTTTTCATTTCAAAATTGATAGTGTTAAGGATCTGGTTTATTGGCCAATGCACTTAGCGTGATGATTTTGTGTGTCATTCTGCCGACTTCAAATTGTTGCCATGATGTGCTTGTGGTACATTGATAGCGAGAATAGACGGGTCGGGAAAGCAATGATTTCAGTCGGCCCGTAGAGGCAAAATATGACGTTGGATGTGTGGACGGATGATTAAAGATAATTTGGAACAAGTAAACAAGACATTCTGATTAATATTGCGTTGGTGGAGTTAGAATTAAAAGGATTAAACCATTCGTTTTCATTCATCTCAGGGCGCAGCCATTTTGTCACACTACCGCCCTCTGCTGTCAACTGAAATTGATGTAAAAGTGCCCTCGAGTTCATTTTGCGAATGTCACGGCTCACGTGTTTTATGGGTTTGGTTGTGTGACTTCATATTAATCAGAATACAGTTTTGAGATAGATAGATAGAGTGTACCTTTAAAAACTTGCGTGGCCCAGCGAGCCTGCAGCTCTGCCTGATGGTTGACGGTGCCGAAGCCGTCGATCAAGCCGATCATGGCTAGAGTGGGTCGGGCCAGCCCGAGAGCAAACACGTGGCGGTAGAGGTGATGTCGTGGGCCTGGACCGCACTTGACCTGTAGGTCAGGGGGCAGGAAAGGGAAGCTGTAGTTGTAGCCTGTGGCGAACACCACCACGTCCACCTGCCACACGAACGAGCGGTTTTAGTCCACTGGCACATCACCCCAAAAAAATACGATGGAGTATTATTATGGATGTCATGGTGATCTTGACCCAATTTGCATACTAAAAAAATAAGAGCGTGAAATCTGGGACAGGAAGCCCAAGGTGATTATGTAGGTTTATTGTACATTCTGCCATCTAGTGGGAGAATTTTTAATTATTCTTCTACCTGTCACTTTATGTTGCTGGAACGGATATATGAATAAATAAATCATTTTGGCAAAGGAGCGATTTAAAACATGGCCACAAGCACACTTACCTTTTGTACCACGGTGCCATCATCAAAGATGGCGTCAGTGGCATTGAAGCATTTAAGGTTGGATTTGATCTGAATCCGTCCTGCGATGATGCGAGCCGGCAGGTCGTCATTCACCACAGGAACCTGAGAAAAATAGCTGACCGCCACCACCAGTGCAGCAGTCAATTGCCGTAATCATCATTGCAATTTTACACGTTCCCCTCCATGTTGCGATACGTGTTACAGGTGGTGTTGCAGTACCACCGTCTGGACGCTGAGTGTCGCTGCACTGTGTCATGTCAATGTTCCCGAGATTGTTCCGCTCATGGAAGTTACCTTGTTTGTGTATTAATAATCACGCCATACTTCTAACAGTACACGTTCTTGTGGAAATTTATATGCTATTTTTTTAAAGTTATTTTGTACCATGTGTGTGAAATAATGTTCAAAATCGCCTTACGAGTGTTTTGGTCTGATTCCATAGAGTCGGTGATCAAGGGCCTGATTAAGTTGTTTCTCCGCCATCTGGTTGACCCACGAAGGAAACAGCTTCCTCTTCAGTTCCTCCATCCGGGATTTCACAAAGAGGTCCACTGGGAGGCCGCCTGGACCTACGCGGCCTCGCACCCACGATCCGCTCCTGGTGCTGAGGTACACCTGCACAGTCGGCGCAAACAGGGGAGAGGTGAAATCTAGCTGACGTCCAGGGAGGACGTTATACCTTCTCAGCAACTCGACTGATATCCACGGCGATGTCGCCTCCAGAGTTTCCCATGCCGACCACCACCACCCGTTTCCCCTGCAGACCCTCGGTGCTGCGGTATTCCCAACTGTGGAAGTATTTGCCTTCAAAATCTTCTATACCTGAAACAAAACGAAACACAACAGGCTGATGTTGATTATCTTTATTCATTGATTTTAGAATTCATTATTTTTGATATGTGGATTGGATCACGCCACGTTGCATCTGGTGCTTGTACCTGGGAAGTCATGCAGGGGCAGGCGTGGTGTGGTGTAATGTCCCGTGCAGACCATCACGGCGTCGAAAGCATGAATTTCACGCTGGCCGTCGCACCGCTCCGTCTCCACCTCCCAACATCCGGTGGCTGCAAAGTCTGGAGTCTGCCTCACATCCACCACAGTGGTCTGAATGGACACCAAGGAGACAGGCCCCAATATTCTTGCGTTCGAAATTTTGCTAATTTATTCCCACTAATTGCCCTGGTCGAGTTTGCAGCAACCCACCTTGAAGCGGATGTGCTGCAGCAAATCAAAGGCCCGGGCGTATAGGCGCAGGTAGAGCAGCACCTCGGAGTGGTGCATGTTATTTGGGAAGTGGGCCGGCGGCGGGAAGTCGCTGAAGGTCATCATCTCCTTGGAGCTGTTGATGACCACCGACTGATAGATGTTGGCTCGTCCCGGCTCTGGTTCCTCCTGCAAGAATCCCACTTTATAGGAAATTGTATGGTTGGGTATTGATACGAAATAGAAACTGGATGGATGCTAAATGTTTCAATGTTGGGGGAGGGCGGTGGAGGATGCAAAATAAACATGAGGAAAAAAACGCGACAAATTTGATACAATCTCAGTAAAATAATCATGTAGCATGTTTTTTTTAATCACATAATTTAAGATTCTCCAACAACAGATAACCTATTAACTAACTTATCTAACTAGTCACAATGTAGTTAACATAATGTCATGTTCTGTTTAGGTTGAGTGTGATTTTGGTTAAATATTTATTACGGCCTCACAGTTCAGGGGTGGAGGGTTCGATTCAGGTTCCAGCCTTTTTTGTTTCAATATTATCTGTCCATGCCACATCTTGTTGTTTTTTTGACAAATCCATGTTTTTGTTTTGATATTTAGATTTTGTGTTATTTTTGGACTTGCGCATTTTGGATTATCACAGTACATTGTTTGCCCATTTGTTTTCTTGAAAATTTTATTGCACCCTGCAAAAAGATAAGTTAAAAAAATCAGTTTAATTTCCCCCCCCAAAAAAACAAAATCAAAGCAAACACGGTACTGGATTTATATAAAAAAAAAATATATATATATATATATATATATACATATATAAAAGAAAAATCACGATTGCAAAGCACACATCGCGACCAGAGTTGATTGAAGCGGAAAAACTCAAGTTCCCAGCAGGCTTTGCGATCGAACAACACAAATGTGGCGTGCTACGGTTTCAGTACGTACGTGATTTGAATACCCAAGCCTTTTTCGACGAAATAAAGCGGCGTTTTTAACGTTTTTGAGCATATTTGTTTCCCCTCACCTTGAATCTCCACAGCCCACCGATGTCAGGGCCGCTCTCGAAGCAGGTGGGCTTCAGACCTTCCTCCAAGCAGGACTTGACGCTGGTCAAACCCGAGGGCCCCGCGCCGATCACGGCCACCGTCAGTGTCATGCTTCTGTCTGATGAGTCTTGGACTGGAGTGGAGCGACCAAACACCTGACAGAGTGACTGAATGACTGTTTTTTTTGGGGGGGTTGTTCTTGTTGGTCTGTTTTTTTTATGTTCCTGGCTCTCCTGAACGACACACCCATTTTGTGCAAGAGACTGATGAACACACTGCATTTTTTTTTTCTAGAGGCGTGGCTCAATGAAGTAAGCCTGTGAAAAATGTGTAAACTTATGACTTCTCAAAAGCAGTGGGAATGCACCAATTTCTGCCCAATGTATTTATAAAAAGTCAGTTTGGAATCGAGATTTTAGGTGTAATCTTTTTTTGGAAAACCCAAAAGGAATCCCAAAAAGGGTTGGTGAGTACATTACATCAGATTAATCCCTCTTGTGTGATTTTGTTTAAATTGTTGTTTAGTTTTCCTCATCATGATGTAATACCAAATAAACAGCAGTAATTGGTTAAAAAAACAGTAATCAGGGGGGGAAAAAAATTGACGCTTGAATGCAAAATAAAATGTTATAGAATAATCAGATTAATCCATATAATTGGACAAAAGTTAAATATATCAACATTTATTTATACAAATATGAAATGATATTATTTGTCAACAAAAAGTATAAACATCAGATATTGCCATTTTAGTAGCTATGTATATATATATACACACTCATATGAACACCACGCCGAGCATCCTCCTAGTCAATGAATAACCACAAGGGCTAAAAGTGCTATGAATGCGTAACTTGTTAACTGTCCAAAAAAATAAAAAATCATCACCCTGTTTCAATGAAAATATTTAATTTGGGTTCAGTTGAGCACATCGCCGCCGTTTTGAGCAGGAATGGACTGTCCTGTTGTCGTGCACGATTCTCAATTTGCACTTTTTGTCTGCACGTCCACCAAAATGGAATTGCTTTTTCCTCCTTCGCCTGTGTCTCCAGGCACATCGGATTGCTGAAATTGTTACTAATTAGCTGACTAGCATACAACGCCGAAAGCAGCCAAAATAAACAATACGCGACAATATTTCCTTGCCTTTGCCAAAACAACGAACACAAAAAGGCCACCCATTACAAAACGCGACTTGGCTAACGATTCAAAAAACAGGTTTCGTGTTGTTCAGATAGCTAGCTTGCTAACGATCTAAAAATGTTACCTCCTGTTTAGCCAGGGGGAGTGTACTGGAGGTTCGTGAAAAATACTTTGCAATTTATTTTTAACATGATGAATAAATACCCTCAGTCATTTCATTGATAATTTTTTTGCGAGACTACTCACGTTATGAGGAAAGGTTTGGGGAGTATACAAGAAGCTTCGAGACGACCGGTTTAGCTAGCTAGCTCGCTACCTAAACAAGAGTTTGCCTCACACTAAGTGCAATTTGTCGAGGTAATGTCGCTACTGCGCTTTTAAAAAGCAAACAGTGCATAATTGTAAACATTTAGCCCTACGCTAGCTTAGAATGTTTCAAGACAAGAGTCCGTTAAATATTGTAAAAAAAGCTGTACAACAGAGCTGCACTTGAGAAAAGCATCATGCTTAATTTGGACGGTGTGCTTGGTCTCGGCACAAATCTGATCTTCAGCGCTTTCGGTACCACTTTTGTGTTGAATGGCCGAACCACACGGTCCCACTGAGAAAAGATAGCCTGGCGAGCCCCGGCCCAGCGACTCGGCCCGCTCACTCGGTACTGATAGGAGGTGCATGGCCCAAACAACACCTGGAACGCCAGGCTGGGATCTCTCAAAAGCAGCAGCGCGATGTTTGGTTTAACCCCGATCCGAGATGCGACGGAGTCCAGGTAGGGCATGTAGTCCACCTGGATGGGGGTACGCTCGGAGCAGGCGTACCTAAAAGAGGGCAAACCGACTTTTTAAAGACAACGTTGGTAACGGGCGAGGATCTTGGCTGTATTCACCTTGTACCTTTTGTGCATGGATTCGGTTTCTGTGGCAATTTCTTCCAGCATCATCTCCTCGCTAGGTAAATGTGATAAACCTACAGAAGAGTGGAAGAATCCATTTTAAACGTAATACTTCTGCCAGACATGGTTTTAGGGCAGGCGTGGGCAAACTACGGCCTGGGGGCCACATGCGGCCCGTTAAACGTTTTAATCCGGCCCGCCAAACTTGAAAAAATTAAATGAATAAACCTTGTTAAGGTTTTATTTTCTAAATACTGTGTTTTTTTCAAATACATATATATATATATATATTGTTGTCATGCTTTTGTTCACTTTCATTTAAAATTAAATATTTTCTTCTCTCCAATGAGGTGAGGTTTCCTCCATCTCCACCCATCTGCTCCTGGTCCGGCCACTCTGTCAAATTTTAGAACCCATTGTGGCCCGCCAATCAAAAAGTTTGCCCACCCCTGTTTTAAGGTTTTACCTTTGAAAACTCTGGTAGCCCAGCGAGTCTGGATCTCGGCCAGCGGCGTGATGGAGCCCAGGCCGTGGATGAAGCCCACCACAGCCAGCGTGGGTCTGGAGAGCCTGGGCGGGAACACGTGCTTGTAGAGGCAGAGACGGTAACCCGACTTCTCCTGCAGCGTCGGAGGCAGGAAGGGGAAGCTGTAGTTGTATCCTGTGGCGAACACCACCACGTCGACCTAAGGAATTAAATTCAGACATCCATCCATTATCTGAGCCGCTTATCTGGGTCACGGGCGTGCTGGAGCCTATCCCAGCTATATCCGGAAAATAGGTGGGGTGCACCCTAAACTGGTTGCCAACCAATCGTTGGGCACAACCATCTGCGCTCATACAACCTCGAGACAATTTAGAGCAGGCGTGGGCAAAATACGGCCCGCGGGCCACATGCGGCCCATTAAACGTTTTAATCCGGCCCGCCTAACTTGAAAAAAAATTAAATGAAAAAATATTTTATTTTCAAAATACTGTGGTGTGTCAAAGACCTATTTTTTGTTGTAATAGTTTTGTTCATTTTCATTTAAAATTAAATATATTTATTTTCTCCAATGAGGTGAGGTGACCAAAACCCTCCATCCATCTGCTCTTGGTCCGGCTCCTCAGTCAAATTTAAGAACCCATTGTGGCCCGCCAATCAAAAAGCTTGCCCACCCCTGATTTAGAGTGTTCAATCAACCTACCATGCATTTTTTTTTGGAATGTGGAAGGAAACCAGAATACCCGAAGAAAACCCACGCAGGCACGGGGACAACATGCAAATTCCACACAGGAAGGCCGGCGCCGGAATCAAATCCTGCACCTCTGAAGTGTGAGGCCATCGTGCTAACCAGTCGTCCTCCGTGCCACCCTCTAAATTCATACAGCGCCTTGGAAATAATATTCATACTGACTAACTTTTTTCACATTTTGTGACCTTAAAGGGGAAGTCAACCCAAAAATGTTCAATACAATAATGTGTTTTATGCAGCCCGACTAGTTCTCATTCATATTGCTTATGAGGAATATGAATTAAGCAGCAAAATCTACACATTTTTATTCATCTCAAGGAGCAGCCTTTTTGCCAAATAATGTCAATTGAAAATGACCTCACATTAGGTCAGGGCTCGGGTACCGACCAATCTCGGCTCAGGTGTTAATAACATTTAGTGGTATTTGAGCATACCTGATCTACAGTACTGCCGTCAGCAAAAACCACAGTGGATCCGCGGAACTCCTTGACGTTTGCCTTCAACCGAACGCGACCGGAGATTATCCGAGCCGGTAGGTCATCGCTCACAACGGCGTTTTGCTGAAAAATTCTTTGAAACAGACAAACATGGATTAATACAGATGTTTTTTTCCCAATGACTTCATAGGACTTATGAAAGTAAATCGTTTAAGATAACAAATTAACTTTTTTTTTTAGAAAAGCATTTGGTAGTTTTGAGGTCATGAGAATAAAGCTGTATTATTATTATTATTTTTTTTTTTTTTGCAATATTTATAAGAACAAAGATGGCGTTTTTTTCGGGATTAAAAAAAGCATTTTACAGGAACAAAAACAGATTTTTAGATAATATATTAAAATATATATTATCAATAATATATTAAAAAGATATATAATATTTTAAAAAATATATAATATATTACAATTAAAGTCAGCGTTTAACATGGGAACATTTAACAAATTTAAATAAAAAATACAACTCCATTCTCATATAGCAATGAAGTTGACCTAACATTTTATCGACTTCAGTGGTAGTATCAGAGCCATAATTTTTTTTTCTTAACCCGCCACTCACTTCTCCCGCCCTGTTCTGTTGAGGGCACTTGTCACTCCCCGACAAGTGTTGCCCACGTCCCACCAGACAGGATGCGTTTATCCCTCCTGACTGGATTCTGTGTAATAAAGCAAATAAATGTAGGCTCTTCCGTTACAGCTTTGATACTACCTCCAAAGGCTTTCAAAAGGAAGCGTGTTATTGGTACCCGTGTCGTGGCTTCAGTCCATAGAGCTCATGATTAAAGGCCTGGTTGAACATATTTTCCGCCATCCTGCTGCTACGAGAAGGGAAAAGTCTTTGCAGCATCATATCCACGCGGGAGGCGTACATCATGTCCACCGGGAGGCCCCGGGGTCCCACGCGGCTCACCACCCAAGCGCCGCTCCTCGAGCTCAGGTACACCTGCAGGTCAACATGCAATCTCATGGTTAATTCTATGACTGAAAGACTTCCATTTTCTCTATTGGGAGTTAACGTGATTATTTTTCACAGGCCACTTGTTGTGTATTTGTTTATTTTTATTTTTTTAACACCCACAAAAAATAAATTCATCTGTGTTAGAATCAACCAAATCAGATTTATTATACTTAAATCTTTTGGTCTTTTGAATTTGGCTCACACTAAAAGTGGGGCTTAAACACATAACACTATATTAACAAAATATACATATACAGTATCTATAACTAAAAAATAAAGCGTACTGACTGACCAAAATGAAGCTGAGTTATTTTTTCTTAAATTGCAGCCTTTGTGATTTGTTTTGCATTCTACTACACAGTATTTTTTTCTTTTTTTTTTTTTTTTTTGCAAATGGCTATGTGATTTCCCAGTCAAAATAGAGTACAGTTTACACTTGGAAGAGAGTAAAATATTCAGAGTAAATTTTATTTTATTATTAAATTTTATTCAAAGTATTTTAGTGTGTCTGAGACAATTTGCCTATCCCAGCTATGTGGGTGGAGCATCAATTTGTCCTTTTAAAATGAAAATAGATGTGTCTTGTAAATTATATGCACTACAGAAAAGAACGTTGAAAGAATAATTTTAAAAAAATCAATAAGTAAATTTAGTCAAATATTTTTACGCTCCAGAGTCATAATTGTTTTCCTCCAAGTGAGTTTTACATTTTGATGTACAATTTCCTCCCCCGGCCACTAGGGGGAAGTAAAACTTAAGAATGGATCCAAATCTCTTCGCTGAGAGTACATATGGCTCTCAGTGTTAAATGTGGAGACAAATTTATGTTCTCATCAAATAAAAGATTATATTAATTGTGTGGAGTAGAATGAATCCTAAAATTTTACTTTATTCCAAGTGTAAATCAAACTCTGTTCAAACTGGCACCAAATATTTTTTTTAAGAGCAAAAGGCTCTAGACGACATTTATTGTGTACATGTCAATTTACATTTTTTTTTTTAATTTTTTAAATTTCTAACAGTTTGAGGTGCACGCCTCTCAGTTCGAGTACTTTAAAAGAGACATACCTTTTCAGCAACTCGACTGATATCCACCGCGATGTCACCTCCGGAGCTTCCAATCCCGATGACAACCACTGTTTTCCCCCGATTGCCCTCAGTGTTTCGGTATTCCCAGCTGTGGAAGTACTTGCCTTTGAAGCTCTCGATACCTGGATCATAGACAGAAAAAGAAAAAAAAATGGTTGTGAATGTGTGACGTGTGTCAAACAAACGCTGACACAAAAATGCGCTAAACCCGGAAATCAGATTGTCCAATAAAAATACAGGATCCACTTCAAATCAAATCCAATTTAAGCAATGTGTAAAATATGAAAAATAATGGTGTGCCGTTTTTAAAAGTAGCTAGGAAGCTTACGTGCTAGCACAATCTGAATTTGAGCATTTTCCTCCTTAAAGGGGAAGTCAATCCCCACAAAAATATTTGCAATAAAATGTTCATGTGCCTTCACTTGTCGAAACATGTCATTTTGATTGATGTTGTGTAAGTGGAATATGAGTTTGGAAGCAAGATCCACCCGTTTTTTGTCCTCAGGGGGATTTTGTTATTTTCTGTTAACTGATAATAACACCAGAGTTGCTCAGAGCTCAAGTAACGACCAATCACGGCTCAATCTGATTTAGTTACTGGTTCCGTCATTGTTCTCCAAACTAAAAGCATTTTCTTGGAAACGACTTATTCTGATTAAGCACAAAAGATAAATAAGCCTGGTTTCACGAAGAACTAACGAAATCGGAGAACAATTTTGAAGTTAAAAAATGGCTCTTGATGATTACTCGATCATTAAAATTGTCATCGATTAATTTGATAATCAATGAGTTGTCGATTCATTTTGACACATCGAATTCAGACCGAGTCCTCTCACCGCTTGAATTGACACCCTGTAATTGCCTTTTAATGCCATAAAATTGTGGCAAAAGCACGACTTTTTCCACATAAAGCTCTTCAGTCCATGTCAACGTAGTTTTCTTAACATCAAGTTGCCACAAGATGGTGGCAAAGAGCTGAAAGAGATGGGTTCCTAAAAAATGTGAGAATAGTTAAATTTGCGGTAAATTTTCAAAGGTGTTCCCTCTCCTGTATAGATGATTATTAAAAATTTTAGGGGGGCAACCACCTCTCACAAATGTAAACTATCAACATTGGTGCTTGGTGCCTGATCACCCAACAATCAGTGACAGTGTGGCTACCTGGAAAGTCTTTGAGGGGCAGGTGGGGCGTGGTGAAGTGCCCCGTGCAGACCATCACAGCATCGAAAAGCTCACTCTCCCGCCGGCCGTCGCGCCCTTCGGTCTCTACAACCCACTGACCAGTGTCGGCAAAGTCCGCAGTCTGCCTCACGCTGACCACAGCAGTCTTGAGACACAAACACAAAAAAAACAAAAGTTATGCTTGAGGAATCTTCCTCTTTGCTCAATCTCTCGAAATCAGCCCACCTGGAAGCGGATATGCCGCAGTAGCCCGAAGTTCTGCGCATAGAGCCGCAGGTAAAGCAGCACCTCGGAGTGATGCATGTTGTTGGGGAGCTCTGCGGGAGGCGGGAAGTCACTAAAGGCCATCCTCTCCTTAGAGCTGTTGAGGACCACCGACTCGTAAATGTTGGCCCGCCCGGGCTCCGGTTCCTCCTGTCGTGCGTTGACGAAAATTTGGTCCATGTTTCCAGCTTTGAGTATTTTGTTTCAAAAGCAAACCTTAAATCTCCATAGACCACCGATGTCAGGACCGCTCTCGAAGCAGGTGGGATCCAGACCTTCTTCCAAACAGGATTTGATGCTGGTCAGGCCTGAAATCCCGGCGCCGATCACAGCTACCTTCTGAGCCATGCTGGTGGCAAAAGAGGGTATTGTGGCGTTCAACACTCTGTTTTTGCTTCTAGGTGTGATGTGCTGCATTCCATACATTGATTCGTACGAGTATCTGATTGGAAGACGCCCAAGCACTGCTCGGGAAATGAGTCAACGTTTAACACCTGACACCTCCCCTGCCCTATCGTGTTGAACGCAATTGTTGCTGGGGTCAACTGACTTTATCTGATAATTGATTATTTTGGACATTTGCCATTAAATGGAACAAAACATTCCTCATCCTTTTCACAGTTGTTTTTGTAATGGCTTTACATGTGGAAATGATTTGCGCCAAAAGCATGACTGAAAGTGTGGCTGACGCAACACAAACTGGACACTAAAACAACACACCAACATGCAAGGTACCTTGGAAGACAGAGGAGACGTCTCAATGGCGCAAAATGATCTCCCGGGACTTCATTGTCATTCACAAAAGCTAAAGTGAATTGTTAGACTTCTTTGGAGTGTCAGATGTGTGTGTGTGTGTGTGTGTTTGATATTATTTTCACTGACCACCCCCTGCTTTCAACAGTTGCCATCTGAAGTTGGCAGTTTGATAAACGGTTCATTCAAGATGACGACAGCGAATCAGAGTGCAAATTCAATCGAGCAAAAAAATGCTCATAGTCTTCCGTCATGAAAGCAAAATAATAGAACGCGTGACACGATAACCACAGAACAGCAAATTTACTGCGGCATCGGAAGGGGTCTGGCAGTTTTTGTGCAATCCTGTTAGCTTGCCAAGTGATTAGAACAAAACTGTAAAAACTGTTAAAACATATCACACTGTTTCAAAATAAAAGCTGTGTGTAAAAAATAAGTTGTATATTTGAGATTTAAAAAAACAACAACACATTTTTCAGCTAAATTTGAGTTTTGAGTAAAAAATTGAAATTTTTGATTATTTTTCCAAGCGTTCCAGATTAATTTAAAAACAACAGATTTTAGAGAAAAGTATTGTATATATTTTTTTTTTTACAAGAAAAGTCTTTTTAGACAAACAATTGAAAAACTAATTGTGATGTAAAAAATGAACCACTACAGCTAGCAAACACAATTCTAAAGTTATTTGGAAATTGATTATTATGTGTTTTTGTTCGTTAGCATGTCAGCTAACAAACGAATTAGCTAGTTAGCAACAACTGTGAATGAAAAAAAATGGCATGTTTTGTGGCTATTAAGCAATTTTTTTTTCTGAAATCTAGCCATCTAGCAGACTCGCTAGCTAGCTCCTTGGCAGTTCATACTTTTCTTCATTTTTATGGCAGAAACCAAGCAGTACATAAAAACCAATTTAGATTTCCAAAACAAGAAAGATTATTTCCCTGTCTGTTGATAACATTGTTGGTTCATTGTCTGTTATTTGTAAATTGATATGATCAGTTGATATAGAAATGAATTTTAGTGAGAAGATGCTAACATGAATAGCATGTAGCCAACAACAAAAGTTTTAACATCTTTGACTTGAGTTGTCCTTTATGGTTGAACTTGCTTATCCACGTCAATTTTAGGGAAATCCAGTAAATTGGGTGACGACCAGTATAGGATGAATCCCGCCCACTGCCCGAAGACAACTGAGATTGGTTCCGGCACGGGCGTGGATAATGGATGAATCCGGCAAAAGTCACGTAACACTCTATAAGTGGTAATAATAGGGTGTGAGTTTCTTGGTGGTGTGGTTTGCAACTTTACTGGCAGGTTAAGGAGTACAAAAACAGTAAAATGTCCTCAGGGGGGGAAAACATTTTTTTACCCACTTTGTTATCTAACATGAATCATGAATGGTTCAGATTGAGATTAAATATGAAAGCAAAGTTCATAATTCCATCCTTTATTTCATGGTATTTACTTCTAGATGCTTGAAACGAGTCAGGACAGAGCACATTGTTTGAAGTACGCGAGCAAATGTTTTGTAACGTGACTGAGGGGTGCGGCGCAACAGACATCCAACCAGTCGACCGAGGTTATCAACAGCAGGTAATAACAGAAAAAATGCGAGAGCTGTGAGGAGAAACAGACAACACAGACGTTAGCGGTGATGGTATCACAATCCACAAAACACTCGCCAGCAAAAATAATCGGACAGATTGAATTTTGCAATCAAGTATGGGGATGATATTGTCAGTTTGTATGTTTTGCTCTACCACTTGTGTTTCAGCCATTTGTTAATCATGTTAAAGCGCCGCAACATAGATGCTATTTATAGTTAGCATTAATCTAGCGGGCTGAAAGTGATTCACATTTTTTGAGGGAAAAGTTTGGACACGAGGTTGGGCAAGAACGTGCACGTAGTAGACTGCCCCACCTGCCGCCACCAGTGACAGGCTCAGTTTGAACAGGCCGCTCAAGCTCCCTGCGTTTGTTTCCTCCACCTGCCGGCGACAAACGACAAGAGAAAGACAAGTCAGTGTTAAAATATCACTAAAAAGCTCATTTCACTGGCAGAGCTAGGATTTATCAATTATGTAATTTTCAATTCCAAATATTAATTTGTATTTATTGTAATGTGTTTAAAATATATCTCAGGGAAATTAAATTTCCCTCACGTCTTGATTTTAAATTGAATGTGTATTTTTTCTGAACTAAGTTTTAATTTAATGTATATTTTAATTAATTTCATTTAATTTTTCAGAGACAATTACATTTAATTTCTGTGTAATTAACCTTTACATTGACTTGAATTATATTTTTTCCTGTAATTTTTCCAAAAGTTTGTTTATATTTTTAATTGTATGTGATTAAAATGCAAAGTAATTTTTTGTTTAAAAGTTTGACTTTTTATGAACTATATTTTTAATTTGATCGCCATTTAAATTCTATTTAATTAATTTTTAATTATCCTATTAAATTTAATGTATCATGATTTATTTTAGGTTTTTTTTTCAATTTAAAATTTTTAATTGTACTGTAATTCATTAACATAATTCGGACTGATCATTTTTAGTAAAGGTGCCGACCTAGCCACCGACAAACCTTCCTGGTCTTCAGGGGCTGAAACATACGCTGGAACTGGGTGAGGATGGCCTGCCGGGCGCCCTCCCACTTGCCCGGCACACACACACAATTGATGAATCATAAACAGTCTCTGACCTTCATTGACTTCTAAGGGTTAATGATCAACTATCAGGCTCAAATCTGCTATAAACTGACTTTGAAAGGAAACAAGGAACTGTACTTTTTTGGAATAGCCAATCACTTGTCTGTTGGCGAGTAAAGATTGGGTTCTCCAATCTTAGTCATTTCCATTGCTTCAATTAACTTTTTAGCTCTTCCTCTCATGCCGAGCTGCCGTATCTCCTGTTGGTGATTTATAACAGAACCCCCAAAAAATAAAATAAATAAATAAAATAAAATAAAATAAATAAATAAAACTGGCCAGAGGCCAAAGGTAAAAAACAACAACAAACAAACAAAATGAACATTGCCAATTGGCTACTGGTCACCCTGCCGGGACTATAATCGTCCGTGTCCAACTAATCGAAAAAAGTCAAAAGAATAAAATACTTCATACTCGTCTTGATTGAACACCGTTTATGAGCATTCAAAATTACGTACAGTCATAAAAGCAAAACGTGGTATAACCAGCATGGAAAAACATGAACCCTGTTGGTTTCCAATAATTCCGGACAGAAACAAATACAAAATGGCAGATGTAGCAAAAATCAAAGGTAGATTTAAAAAAAAAAACATACTCCATCACTTAACTCGCGATCACACATTTCATGCCTTCTGGGATTATATAGACCCACGTTGAAGCAAGAAATCTCGTGATTTGGAACAACACTCATAGGAAAATTGCAAACAACCTCAACCAAAAGTGAAAAAAAAAATGTCTACGCTTCTTGCGCCTCATGACTTTACAGTCTGTATGCAGTCGAGCGTATTTACAGTGTGTGCCGTGCGTGCGAAACAAGAACAGTACTGAGCTTTCAATTGCAACAGAACAAAAGCTAAAACCGCCTTTAAGAGTCACAATATAAAGAATCCATATAAAACTGGACCAAATGAAAAGTTGTAGAATTCACCAACAACCCACTCTCTTGTAAGACAATAAATATTTCACACGATCCACAGAAGTGCAGCTACAATAACGACAGTGAATGCAATTGATGGAGAAATAGTATGTGAATGCTGAAGAGCTGAGGCTGAACTCTAAATTTTGGAATTCATTGGAGCAAAATTAAAAAAAAAAAAAAACGCCCACCAGTATCCACTTATTTGGCAATTATGGCACATGTGGAATGCCCTAGAATGCAGGAATGTGACAAAAAAAACTGCCGAAAATGACCTGAATTAATTGTAAAGATATTAATTCAGGATGCCGTGAGTGAAACGTGTGCATATTTCTAAATTGTAGTTGTTTTAATCGGTTGAGAAAGATGAAAGGATGGAAGGACTTCAAATTGCCACATGTCTCATTTACTTCCATGGGACTTACTAGGAGTTTGGAAAAACTGCACCAAAGAAGTTCTTAATTTTGTGAATATTTTGAAGTTGGAATAGTTTTGAATCAATGGATATAATAAATGTGGAAGGATGATTCATTTTTCAATGTGATTTTCATGGAAAATGTGAAAAATGTTCCCAAGATGTCTTGAATTTTGTCAATATTTTGAATTGGGATTACTTGCTCATTTGAGATGTGGAAGACTGAGTTAAACATTTAAAATATCTTTAGTGATTTGGGAATGATTTCATGGCAAACGGAAAACAAACAAAACATTGAGGGAAAAGAAAAAAAATGGCTCCCAGGATATCCTGAATTTGGTGAATATTTTGAAGTTGGAATGGTTTGAATCGTTTAAGAAACTTGGAAGCAGTAGCGTGTTCAAAACATCCGTCGTTGCTCTTCAGCATTCCCACAATGACGACAAGAAGTCTGATTGCTACGCTGCGTGTCCCAGCAGCGCCTGCAAACTCTGAGGCGAGAGCCAGAGTGCCTCCAGCAGGTTGTACTGGCAGTATCCCATCCAGAAGCCGAAAGCCACATCAGTGACGTTGTGGCGACCCAGCATGACGCGGCTCAGCCCCACCGTGGCCGCCCACAACAGCACCAGGACCCGCAACGGAGCAGCCAGCACCAAGTGTGCCAGAAGGAAGCGGGCACACATGGCGGCGCGGGTGGCGTGACCCGACGGGAAGGAGTAGCGGTCCACCGAGAAGGTGGCGAACATGTCCATGCGGTTGTGGGCCGGACGCCGCCGTCGTACTATCGCCTTCACCACGCCCACGAGGACCAGATCTAGTAGAAGACCTAGAAAATAAACAGTAATGTGAACATGATCATCTTCATCTTCTCTTCCCTGGCTCTCAGTGCATTTTTTTTGGTAATTTCAAGATATTCTGTTTTGTCTTTCACCTTTCGTCACTTTTTGTTTGGCTTGGACCAAGGTGGTTGTCCAGCGGACTGCTGCACTTACCCATGAGGAGGTTGAGCATGACCTCCTGGCCGGCAGCGCTGTCACTCTTGTAGAGACAGTAGGCGGCTCCAGCCAGCCAAGGGATGCCGTGGCCCGTCACCTCGATGAGCTTCATGAGGGGCCGCGCACTCCCCCACGACGAGTCCTCCCGGGCGCACACCCCAAGACTCTTGGACAGCCATAAGTCGATGGCGAGCAGCGAGCTTAGGGCAACGCGTAGGAGCGACGGGTTGAGCCGGATGCCGTCCTCCTCCGGCGGCCCGGAGCCGGTGGATGAGCTGGAGCCGCGGCGACGAGTGGGGCTCTCCGAGGCGCGCAGCCGCGCGGTGGCCGTGTCGGAGCTCTGACGCTGGAGGAGATGAGGAGGCGTCAACGACCGGGTAAGCGGCTTGGTGAGGGACATGAACTCGTAGCGGCCGTTGATGGTACCGCCGAGTACCGGGCTTCCCCCACTTACGCCGCCGGCGCGGTTCGGGGTTTTAGCCTTTGGAGAAGACATTTTGTCGGCTAGAGTCGTTGCGGCGGGATGGCACCGCAATGGGAATGTCTCCGCAGTGTTGTGGAGGCTGTCGCCGATTTATCTCGTCGAAAAAGCTTGGGTATTCAAATCACGTACTGAAACCGTATTACGCCATATTTGTTGTTCTATCGCAAAGCCTGCTGGGAAGTTGAGTTTTTCCTCTTCAATCAACTCTGGACGCGATGACAAGTGTGTGCTTTGTGATCGTGATTTTTGTTAAATATATATTAACATGTTAACAATTTTGATTTGTTTTCCTTCTTAATTTTAGCACAATATACATTTACAAATAAAGCAACAAATATATTTTCTCAAAATGTAATTATAAAAATTATGGTTATGATTTATTTTCAACCCATTTTCCATGTTGCTGCACTGTAGTATGTTGTATCCTTTTCTCCCTCCTACCTTTGCATTCATACGTCCTTGTTCTTTCCTTCCATTCTTCATCATTGCTTCCTTCCTTTCTCCCTTCCAGTCCCCTTCATCATTCCACATTTGCTTAATTTCTATCGTTTGAAATAAAACATTAAAACGAAGATATAATCAAGAATGTAGCTATCTATTATATGTTTTTCAATAAAGTTCACGGCCCAAAAAAAGACTTTCTCCGTGCTCACCTCTTATTGGTCGATGTCAGACTCAGGAAGCACGCCTACTTCCGGGTTTGTTTTTCGTGCGGGGTAGGTCAACGACCACCACTGGGTCTCAATCTTTCCCACGCGTGGATCATCAAAGGAGACAAGCATGCCTGGAATCCTGCTCGGTGAAGAGTTTCCCAATTTCGAGGCCGACACCACCATCGGTCGGATTAAGTTTCACGACTTCCTGGGCAAGTCGTAAGTGGAGCAAGTCAGCTATTCCGGGGGACGAAGTTCGACATATTTTTTATACAAGCGGGACGGCGTGTGCGTTATTTAATCAAGCCGCTGGTCTGCTTTTCTGTGCAAACAATTTGTCAATTACAGAAAACACGTGTGCGTGCCGAAATGCTCATAATAATAAGCAAAATCTGCGTCATAGACAAATGGAGAGGTGGAAATTAACGGTAACCATTTGATGATTTTGTGAATATTCCCCCCCCTTGCTCTTTTTTTAGTCATTTTATTTTTTAATTTTGTAACCTATTTGTTTTTTAACTTTGGAGTCATTTTACATTTTTAGTTTCAGTTTTGTGCTAGAAGAGATCGTGTATCTCTTGAAAATCATTAAAAAAGTTTATTTTAAAGTTTTGTAAATATTTCTTTCAAAAGTAACATTTACACACCGACGTTGTTTTTCTGATTACATGTGCATCTATTTCAAGTCTTTTTTTTTTACATTTAGCAATTTCCTGTACATTAGGGATGGCCGAGTGGTCTAAGGCGCCGCGTTCAGGACCCAGTTTCCCCAGGAGGCCTTGGTTCGAATCTCGAATTTCCCCATTGTGGGACTAATAAAGGAATATTATTATTATTAAATTCGTTAGAAATCATATCCATTATGGATTCAAACAAAGCAAATTAAAAAAATCCAGTGAAAATGCATCTGAAAAATACTAAATGCCATTATTGATACATTACTATATGCTGTATACTGACTGATAATTTTCTAATTGGTCACTCGTAGTTTTCATAATAGTTGTTCATGATTGTATTGTATTGTCGCCCCTTAACAACTTTTACAATATGGTGTCAATAATGATCAAGTGTCGGCTTTGAATGTATTTATGGTGTGGTCCACGCGTTATTGTATTAGTTTCCAATACTTCCATTTTCGCTTGCATTTGGCGGAATAACAACTGTTCAACTTTGTTACTAAGCAAAACCTGGGACCAGCATGGACACAAGGCTTATATTGTCTCATGCAGGAACTTGGGCGTCTGGCCGAGCTTGTTGGCACACACTTGATGCTCCCACCCTCTTTGTGCCTGCCTAAATTAAATTCCCCACATGCAAATGTAGCCTATTTGACGGCTTTCTTGCATCGAGACTTTCAAACCGAGAACGCGTTTATCATGGGGAGTCATGTGAGAAGTCACACTAGCATGTGACTACCCAAGGAATTAGGCTTTAAAAGAATTGTCATTTCAGTCGTTGCTTTTTTTTTTTTTTTCTCGGACGGAGGAGTTAGTCTTGGATTGTTATGTCTATTTTTAAATAATTCTAATGAAAAACGGTGTCAACAGTGCCATCTACAGGACTCAAAAAATACAACAGCTGGGTCATGAAGCAAATATGAATCTTCATTTTCCCCTCACTACTTAACAGCTTTGTATATCAGGGTGGAGCTAAGTTTAGCCTGTGTTGTTAGTGGAAGTATACGTGGCCTTCACCGCATGTGCATGCACACTTCTGTGGATTTAAAAAAAAAAAAACATCTGTCAGCCATTTATTTTAAGAGCACAGCGCGTGTAGGATGAGTTTGAAATTACCTTAAAGCGGGGTCATAGTTTGTGTCCTTGCAAAGGACCCAGCCACCTCAAAAGTTTACAAACGCTTAATATTATATGTATTTTTCTTTCCATCTCTTTTGTACGAGCAGATGGGGCATCCTGTTCTCCCACCCGAAGGACTTCACCCCTGTGTGCACCACCGAGCTGGCGTGCGCTGCTAGCCTCACCGACAAGTTCGCCAAGCGCGGCGTCAAGATGATCGCCCTGTCCGTCGACAGTGTGGAGGATCACTGCGGATGGAGCAAGGTGGAGGACACACACACACACACACACACACACACACTCACGGGAGCATTCCTCTTTCCAAACCTGTTGCATTTCTAAAGATGCTGCTCATGCTTTTTTTCAAGTTACCTTCCGGGGGGGTAAATGAAGTGTTTTGGTTGAAAGATCACATTGTGGTGTGGGCGGGAGGTAAGTTGGAGGAGGCGGAGTTGGCTGGGCAGATGCATTTGAGCGACAATGTGTCTTAAATGAGTCAACCGGGGAAATAAAAGACTTAATTTACTTAATTCGGAAATGTACTCGGGTTGCACATGATTCAAAACAATGTAATTTTTTTTCCTCTGTTCAATGAAACTATTTAAATCAGGTGTGGGCAAACTATGGCCCGGGGGCCACATGCGGCCCGTTAAATATTTTAATATGGCCCGCCAATCTTGAGAAAATTAAATGAATAAACCTTGTTAATGTTTTATTTTCTAAATACTGTGGTGCGTCAAAGACATATTTGGTTGTAATGCTTTTTGTTCACTTTCATTTAAAATAAAATGTTTGTTTTTTTTTCTCCGATGAGGTGAGGTTTCCAAAACTCTCCATCCAACTTCCCCTCTGTCAAATTTTAGAAGCCATTGTGGCCAATCAAAAAGTTTCCCCTCCCCTGATTTAAATGATGTCGGTTCATTTAAGACCATTTTGTCATAGCTTTTCACATTTTAGCCACGTGAAAAGATGGCCTTAATTCCAACATGTCCATTGGTTGGAAAATAATGTGCTAAATTTATGTAATTTCCTGAGTTTTCCTCCCAAGTAAACAAAAGCTCTGTATTAGTTGAACACATTTTTAATCACATACTGGTGCAACCGAAAATCAACTCCTTTTTTTTCAGTGCAATTTACATAAATTGAATACGGCAACATTTGCATTCCTGGATTGTGTCCCTCTGTGTGAACGCACACCTCTGCCAAGGCTCGATGGGTCGCACCATCGCAATTGGATTCCTCTCCTTTCAAGTCCGACCGCTTTCTTGTTTTTCTTCTGGCCTGCCTGGCTTGTCCCTATTTTTGATTTTTTTGTACAGTGCCGCCTGAGGCCAGCAAACAATATTCCCTTTGTTTCCACTCCGCTGATGATTATTGTCGGCATTGCTCAACATTCACAAACAGCATGACTCAGTCATTTTCATGTGCTGCTATTGCATTGACCATAAATGAATATATGATATATAGATAGCGAGGGTGGCACGTGCAGGTTGTAAGTTAAGTGATTTAACAAGGGAAAATGTCCTAATGGTAGGTCAGAAATTTTTTTTTTTCTTTGTACGATTTTTTTTCGGATTTTGTGCGTACATACACTTTTAGCTTAAATCGCGCCATCAAAAGTTCTGAGTTAGCAGAACATGCCGATACTTTCAATGCTCCTCCCATCCTTCACAGTTGGGATGGTGTTCTCGCATGAACCCTTATTCTTGTTTAATGTGTTACGTGGGGTAGATACTCTCTGTCAACCGATCTTGGCATGTGCCGGTGAATTCTGTTAAATATTGAGCTGACAGTCTGGGGTTGTTTTATAACTGATGAAGCATCCAACGCTCTGCTTTTGCAGCCATCTTTACGGGATGTTCGCTTCTTGCAAGAGAAGGAGCTTTACCGGTACTTTATATAAATATTTTTATTGGGTGTCAATTGCTTGCAAATTTTCGCAATTTGAGGGTCACGGGTCACCAATTCTCTCCTCCAACACACTTAATTCAAATGAGCAGCTCATTAGCAAGCCTGGCAACGATCGTGATCATTTGAGTCGCTTGTGTCGGAGGAGGGAGACCTCGACAACATGCAGGATTGGGGCCCTCGACGACTGGAGTTGGTGACCCCGTTTCCACCCTGTCCTGCGTGTGTGTGCGTGTGCGCGCGTGTCACAGCAGGTCATGCCTGACTTGAGTGTGTGAACGCGCGCATTCTTTGTGTTGCCTAACTTTAAAGCGCAAGCGATAACCTGCTTGTCAGTGTCATCCAACTGTAATCCTCAAACCTTCCGACTTGCTAACTTGAAAGATAATTAAAAATATGACAAGTTAGGAGCGTCGACGGATCCTTGAAAATGTTTATAAAGTCCAACGGCGTGTTCGTCATTTACCCAAGCTGAACGTTGTCGCTTTTGCAACCGTTCCGGTGACACTGCGGTCATTGATTTTATTTATTTTTTGTTTATATTTTCCAATTTTATTTATTTCTACAATTGTTTTGAATCCAGTTTTTCCCTCGAAATAAACAAACCCAATTAAATGAACACGATGGGAATCATTTAATTCTCTCTCTCTCTCTCGCTCTCGCAACCCCCCCCCACCCGCCTGGACTGCGCGTGTCTGACTGTGTTCAGGACATCATGGCCTTCAACAATCAGCCTTCGAGTCCTCTGCCCTTCCCCATCATTGCTGACCACAAGAGGGAGCTGTCCACCAAGCTGGGAATGCTGGACCCGGATGAGCTCGACGGCGACGGCATTCCGCTCACCGCTCGCTGTGTAAGAACTGTTGTTGTGTGAAAGGCCAAAGCGGATAAAAGCAAAATCTCCCCATTTGGGGCTTGTACTGTTTAGACACAAATGTCACAAAAATGACTCCTTTGACTGGCGTTATTCTGCCTTTGGAGAGTTCTGTGTAAAACGCACAGACAGCTGTTGTCGGCCATCTTGCAATTTGGAATTTGAGGGGAAAAAAAGCTCAAAGAAGCAATAACACACACCACGCACACACACACACACAAAAAAAAAACCACACGCGCAGTACATCCTTTTCTGACACTTGTAACTTTTGTCCAGGTGTTTGTGATCGGACCCGACATGCGGCTGAAGCTGTCCATCCTCTACCCGGCCACCACGGGGAGGAACTTTGACGAGCTCCTGCGCGTTATCGACTCGCTGCAGCTGACGGCGCAGAAGAAGGTGGCCACACCCGTCGACTGGAAGGTACGACGACGTCCTTTCCCGTATTCCGCCTCGCGTGCTATCACAACCACGGTACCGACTTTCTGCCGTCTTGCAGCCCGGCGACAAAGTCATGGTGCTTCCCAACGTCTCCGACGCCGACGCGGCCGCTCTTTTCCCTAAAGGCGTGTCCACTAAAGACATGCCTTCTGGGAAAAAATATCTGCGCTACACTCAGCTGTGAAGACCTTCAGTTCTTCTCGAATCACAGTACAAGTAAAAAAAATAGTACACAGCAACATTAAACAGAATTAGTGCCTTCTCTGCCATCCCATAATAAACAACCTTTGCACTTCAATTCCAAATGAGCATTTTATCCTCACCTGTTACGTTTTTCCTCTGCTATGCAGTCTCTGCGTCGCTAAGTGTCGCCGTGTTACCTGCTATAGAACATACTGCAGTCCTGCACTTCATCGTTTCACCAGTAGATGTCGCCAAATGCGTGTTGTATTCTTATAAAGGAGTCATCGGTGCGTTCAACTCCCCAAAGTTGTGACAGTCCATTAGTCATGTTTTAATTGGTAAAAACACAGTCCTTCATTAACATTTTAAATGTTCAACAATTTAACATGATAAAACGTGGAGCCAAACTGCATGGAGTGAAGAGGAATGCCGCGTCTGCGCCTGCTCGCTTCTTCTGTAGAGTTGTGCAAGTGAGGAAAAGTCAAATATTTTACAGCTTTACAGCACATTATCCGGGTCAAAACTTTTCATCATGCTGGTAAAAGCACGTGTTCACAACATATAAATGAGGAGTTAAAGTCACTGGTCACAGTTCTTTTTTTAGTAATTAACTACATGTGTCACAAAGGTTGCTAACTTGAGTGATCAAAAAGTTTTTTTCTTCTTCAAAAGTATACATAAGGACACCCCTTGAATCTGTGAAGTTCTTTGGCATATTTTTCTCCCCTAAAAAAAATAGCTTTTATTTTTTTGTTAAATTTCTGTGACGAAATTCTGCTCTTTTTATTTTTGACAAGAAAAAAGAATTCTTAAATACTTTTTCTGAAAAAGGCTAACATCTTTCTTAAGAGTAGAGCAATTTTATTTCTTCGAAATATGCACTTTTTGTGAACATAGACAATAAATATTTTCTCAATGACATCAAACTTTAAAAAAAAATTGAGGATGAAAATGGGCAACTTTTTATCAAATGTATGACTGGGGAAAAAAAGTAGTGCTTTGGCGTCACCTTCTAGCACCAATGGGCAAATATAACTCAATTTTGAAATTATGGCAATTATTTTATTATATTATTTACCATTTTCTTGATACATACAACTTTATTTTCTTGATTGATCTCTTTTTCTTCCCCTCAAACCTGTTATACAGGCTCTCAAAAATCACAGCCTGTACTCGCTACTCGTGTTGCTGACAGGCGTGCACTCCACTCCTACTCCTCCCCTCCGTCTTGTCTATCACGGTGAACAACGGCCACATTGTGTCGACAGCAGTCCCGATCAAATGCATTTGTGCCATAGCTTAGCCAAACAACAATAGCGAGCGAGCATAAGAAGAGCTTACGGGGTGTCAGACGCTGGCTCAACTGCCCTCCTTTTTACCCCCACGCCCACTCCCACCCCCGTCCCCTCTCTATGTTCATCTGTCATCCTGGAGCCTCCTCCAGCGAGGTAATACAACACCAAGCCTGGTACCAGCTGCGCGCACACACACACACGTACACACGTACACGTTTGATCAAAGACGTAAACAGTGCTGTGAACGGGCTGGCCTCCCACCAAACTCCCCCGTATCCCAGGGAAGATATCCCCCCCCCCCTCCTCAGACTAGCCAGGCTCCACTTTTCCTGAGGATTGATAAGCGAAACAAGCGCTCACTCATATTCTGTCACATCGGAGCCTCCAGTAAGGATTTACAGGCGGGATTTGACGAGTCAGGCTCTGCTTAGTGTGAGGGTAGATCACGTTTGAGTTGTTTTCAACACTGTAAATAAAGTGGAAAGGCTCCAAGTCGCAGTGGATGTTGATGGAAAAACTAAGTTTGCAGGCTTTTCCTCAAATGTGTACATTTTGTTGAAACATTTCCCAAGGTTATGACTTTTCAGCATTTGTTTTTTATCTTCGAAAAATATACAAATTTTATTTCTCAATGATAAAAGTAAGATTTTGCCTTAAAACTCGAGTCCTTAGCCAGAGGTTTCTGTGCAGCTTCTTTGGATAATCTCCCTCTGGGTTCCTGTCTAATCTGCTGCCAGGATGGCCGAGTGGTCTAAGGCGCCGCGTTCAGGACCCAGTCTCCCCAGGAGGCCTGGGTTCGAATCTCGAATTTTGGCTGCCAGGATGGCCGAGTGGTCTAAGGCGCCGCGTTCAGGACCCAGTCTCCCCAAAAGGCCTGGGTTCGAATCTCGTGGCTGCCAGGATGGCCGAGTGGTCTAAGGCGCCGCGTTCAGGACCCAGTCTCCCCAGGAGGCCTGGGTTCGAATCTCGAATTTCCCCATTGTGGGACTAATAAAGGGAATATTATTAATCTGCTAGAACTCATTGATCTTGCGTTTAGGGCCTGTTCTTGTTCTGCCTTGATTAGTGCCTCCGTACTGACTTTCAAGTCCAACTTTTTGCAGCCACTGGGATGTGTCTTTGTTGTCTGCCATGGAGGTGCTCGTCTTCCCATGACAGTCCATCTGGCTCCTTCTCCTTCTGGAGGGCTGGTTGTTTTCTCCTGTGAAGCTCACGAATCCTCACCCCACCTCTTTCCTCTTTGTGTTCGGCTTGAGGAAGCTGGACCTGAGGTGGAACTCTCCGTGCATTCTAAGGAGATTTCGTGTCTTGTCTTTGCAACTTTCTCCGATAACTCCAAATCATTAGCCTTGGAGTTCAAATATTTTTTTTCCATTTCTGTGGTGTGCCCAATACAAAACATAGAAAGATATTTTTGTCTATTGTGACTAGTGATGGGGAAAATGAAGCTTCAAATTTGCTTCATGAACCAGCTGCTATATTTTTGAGTCCTCTAGATGGCACTGTTGGTTTAAAAAAAAAGGGTTTAAAAAATAGCTAGTCAGTGTGCTTTCAAGCCCAATGTTGACCCGAGACTGCCATCTAGAGGAGTCCAAAAATACTACAACTGCTTCATAAAGCAAATTTGAAGCTTGCGACATAAATGAAGTTCAGATTACATTTTCTGAACAATTTATGCATGTTTCGCATTCTTTATCTTTGAAAATGTGTCCAAAAATGTAGAATCCATATTTGTTTACCTCCCCTTCTGCCAATTTTCCACATTTTCTTTTTTTTTACCGTTATACAAGCCTCTGAGGCTTTACTATTGGACTAAATGAATTTCTTTTATGAGTGGCAAGAGAAAACAAACGTAGAACACAAAATGCTCTCAAGAGCCAACAGAGTTCATGAGAACTGTTAGAAAGAGATTCGTCTTTCCACTACAAAGTTTTAAATGCATTTCCTGTGCGTAAAGCGTATGCTGCCCGAAGAAGATAAACCGTGATAGCAAAGAACGAGGGATATCAAATCTATTACAAGGGTCATTCGTTTCCAGTCGTCGCTGCCAAACGTGACATTTTCAATACGCAGCAGCGGTCCCGATACTGTGCGTATTGTTCCCGTCTATTTTTTATTTTTTGTTTTTTACGCTCCCCAAAGAGCAGTAACCGCAGTGGATGTAATAAAACAAAGCGCTCTATTTGAGTTTGGTTGTTAAAAATGCAGGCAGGGTGTTACAGTATGTGGCTTTTAAGTGGCGTGTTCTGCCAAACGTGTCGAGAGGATTTTTTTGCCGGTTTGAACGCAGGGAAAAATTGGCCCGAAGCCCCCCCCCCCCAAGTGCTGAGTTTGGAAAGGAGCCAGCACCAGGACAAAGAACAACTGTGCTCAGGCAGCTACACAATCAACTATGATATAGTCGGGAATTAGGTGGGACGACACAATTGGAGGGTTTCAAAATAATGCGGTGGGAAACTGCAAAAGTGATACCGAATTGCACGCTTCAGTTGGAATGAGACACCGGAATTCTTCCCATTGGGAACAAAAAAGTTGCAGCTTTTTCCTTGCTGTTTTGTTTGAAATATGACTTTTGAAAAATATCTTTTTACTTAGTTTGTTCATTTGTTCAGACAATGGAGTTTTTTATTTATTTATTTTTTTATATTTTTTGCCTCTACTAATTTTGACGTGAAAGTGCTGTCTTCTTTAGGCGCTTTTAAAAAAAAAAGTCCTCTTGATCATCCAAACACTTTCAGGTGTGTAGTTCCCCCCCCCCAAAAGTGTCTTCTTTATGTAAAATTTTATTGAATTTTTTTTTTTTACATTTGTTCAGACAATGGAGATTTTTTCAGGGGGGAGGGATGGGACAAAAAAAAATAAACTATTTATCAAGAAGACAAGATAATTTTTTTTTTCTTGCTAGAAATATACAAAACTTTTTTTTTTGTTGAATATAGTTATGTAGTCCCCAAAAAATCATCTTGTCTTTGTTAAATTATTTATTTATTCATTTATGTTACATTTGTTCATACAATTTATTTTATTTTATTTTTATTTTTTTTAGGCGGGAGGGATGGGACATAAAAATCAACTATTTAACATCAAGAAGACGATATTTTTTTTTCTTACTAGAAATATACAAAACTTGTTTTGGTTGAATGTATATTTTTTTTTTCATAAAAATGTAACATTTTTCCAATATTTGTATTTATGTATTTAATTTATTTACTAAGCCCCCCGCCTCTCCCCCTCGCCAATCTATAAAGTTTACCATGAAATTATTGGGACTCATTTGGTCTTATTTGCAGAAGTTGTAGACCAACAACAAGAAGTAAGGCCAGAAAGCAGCAGGGGAATTTCCCCAAACGAAGCTCCACCTCCAACATGGGTCAAACTGACCTAACGTAACCTTTCATCCCACTGCCGTCAACAATTCCAATCCCGCCGTCTACAAATATGCGAAAAGTGTTTCCTTTTGGAAAACGTCGTGCGATATTTGGCATTGAGAACGGTGAATGAATCAGAAGCAAGGCGGCGACTGAGCAGCGGATGTGTTTGCTTTAAACGCATCACTGCTGCCCCAAACATAAAAAAAAATTTCAGGTGGCCTTTGTGTGCCAGGAAGCTGTCAGTTACAGTATCAGTGAGATGTGAGCAAACACAATCAAATGTCAAATGCTAACGGGAGGACGAGCTCGTCAGAGCCTCAGGCGGGTTGCAAAAGGGCGAGTTGACTCCGAAGGTGGAGGAGGCGGTCGCATCCTGGCCTCAAGGTCACTGACCCCATGCTGCTTATTGCTTACCCACCTTTGTTGTAAATATGATTTTTTTTTTTTCAAATATAATATGCTGATTTTTTTTTGTGCATATTTTCTTAGACAATTTGTGGCATGTTTTTCTCCAAAATTGCGGTTATTTGATTAATTCATATTAAATTCAAATTCAGTAATTTGACTTTCCAGGCATATTTTCACTGAAAATTCTTTTGTGGCATTTTTTTTCTACACCAACTGTTTGACTTTTAATGCAGAACAAATTAAAATGTCACACTTTTGAAGCCTCTTTTCCAGAAAATGTATATTTTCCCCGAAAAATATTGTTTTGAAATATATTTTTAAGTTATGTACCAGAAATATTCCTACAATCTGAATTGACTTTTGAGTCGCGTTTCTTCTCGACACTTTGACTTGAAAATGCACATTTGAAGACTTTTGCGCCATATTTTGTCTAAACTTCATATTGTTTAGTTTTGAAATATATTTCCAGGAAATTTTAAATTGTTCGCTTTTGCGTCAATATGAAAAATATTTTCCCAAAACTTTCCAATTTGACTTCTGGGGGCATATTCTGTCTTTGAATTTTGAGTCACAATTATAATTTCATTAAACTTTTAAGTCATACTTTTCCAAGAAATTCAAATTGTTTATTTCAACGCATTTGTTCAGATTCAGATTTCTTTTTTTTCACTTTTGAGGCCTGATTCAAATTGTTTGACTTTTAAGGCACCGGTTCAAGATAATTTTGGTCAAAAAATGAAATTGTGTGATTCTTTAGAGTGGATTGGTAACAAATAAATGGCAATCACTCTTATCTCCATGTTGTTAAAAGTGGGGAAAAAAATATGCTAGAAACAGGAAGTTGACGCGCATGCCATTTGCGGGCCACGTAAAATGAGGTCACGGGCCAGATTTGGCCCCCGGCCCTTGGGTTTGAAACCTTTGCTTTAGACCCCTTTTTTTTTTTTTTTTTTTTTTTAATTTGGATTCATAGCTCAAACTGTTTGGGAGAGGTTTACCATGTTGAGGCTTGAAGGTTTTTGAAGTGACTGGTAAGTAAAAAAAAACGGTGTATGTGCGTACAATATTTAAATAGACAAAAAAAAGCCTCTGAAAATGTCCAGTGTTGTCATCCCTACAGACAACACATCAAATCCAGCAGTTGTGCTTTTTTTTTTTTCTTCGTTGTTGTTTTATGACGGTGGTTTTAATTGATAGGCCGCGCTCTCTCCCTGCTGGATGAACATAAACAAGTTCTAAAGCAAAACATGTGTTAGTCACTCGGCTCTCCCCACGTATGTGTGCACGAGCCAGGAAAGCCAGACTGGTTTCATTACCAGCCCCATTATGGCTAAAGTGGAGGCGGGGGTTTTGGGGGGGAGGTGGGGGACGGGGGAATCATCCCAAACTTTAAACCGTTGCCATGGCGACACTGCCTCACACGACCTCCCTCATCAACTTTTCTTCGTCTGGTACCTCACCCTTGCCCGTTCTTTGCCACACACATTCACGTGTGCATGAGTGAAGAAAGTTGGCTGTTGGCCTGTTTTCCTTCCAGCCATCGAATTATCATTCTTTTTTTTTTTTTTTTTTTTTTAATGTTTTCCTGAAAATTCTGCTATTTAATTCTAATTAACCTTTGAGGCATATTGTAGGCAAATTAAAATTGTTTGAGATTTAAGTCAAATTCTCGGGGGTGTCAAATGACTTTTAAGCTACGTTAGACCCCCCCCCCCAAAAAAAGCAAAAAAAAAAAAGCTTGTGTTCCCGACTTTTTGGTGCATTTTTTTCCTTGAATTTTTTACAGCGGAATTTTCTATATATATGTATTGCATGTATACAGTACACTTCTGTATGTGTATTTTTGCCAATTTTCTTCATCTGGTACCTCGCCAACATTACCACCCCGCCCTTTCTTTGAAACGCACGCACACAAGCCTGTTTTCCCTCCAGCGATAGAATTTCACAGGCACCTCTTCCGTGTTTTCCCTGTTGCCCTGTAGCACGGGCTGCCCTCTGCTTTTAGGAAAATAAACACGCGGAAAAGAACACAGGGGATGAAAAACAGCACTTTGGAGGAGGGGGGGGGGGTGGTTGTAATTGCAGTGCTCTCTACTTTTCGTTGTTTACCTCCTTTCTGGTTCCTTTTGGGGCAGCATGTTGCCCAAGTAGACAACGCGTCTGCCTCATTGTTGTGAGTTTCAAAATCGGCCTCTGAAGTTTGTATGTTTTCCTCTGCTTGTATGGGTTTTCTCCGGGTACTTCTTCCTGCCGTTAACCCCCCCCCCCCCCCCAAAAAAAAGATTCTGAGCCACTTTCAAGTGACGTCACTGTCTCTGCTGAAAAATCCACATCTGTCCCAGGTGTGATGTCCCTGCTATTATGTCAAATCTTGCAAGGTAAGCAGAGCTGCATTGATTTCGTTGTAGCACAGATTAGAGAGTTAGCTTGTTAGCATGATGAGATGGGGGGGGGGTTGTTTGGGGATGAGTTCGAAAAATCTGCTAATTGTCACACCAGGGCTGCGTCTCAGTTGTCATGGTAACAAAATATGAATTGGCAACTCAACCGTATTCATTTTTTATTTAATAATAGTGATTATTTAAATATACAGATTATTTAAAAAATAAAGAAAACCCTTTGTAAAATTCCAATGCTTTCTGTTTCCAATAAATTAGCAATATTAAATTAGATGAATTTAAAAAAGTATTCACAATGAATAAAAACTAAAAAAAATAAAATAAAAATAAGAAGCCTTGAGCGTGAGTATTTATGTGTGCTCGATGGTAATGCTGTGCCATTAGTTGATGCGACGTACAACTCAATAAGAATGGCAGACCACCGACCAAACCACTTTAAGTCATTAATAACCTTCTCAACACACTGGCGTCGAGTACAGCCGTACTTTATTAGCAGAGGAGCCATTTGCCTTGTCACGGTGATGAAGCGCTTGGCACTGCCGTGGCGGGCTACTTTTTAAAGGCCCAGACACCCTTAGCCATTAGTCAGGTGAGGTGATCAATGTGTCTCTAATAGAGAGGAGGAGGAAGATGGCCGTATTGATAGAGCGCCATCAAGATAAGCAAAGAGACCGAGGGACAGATTGCACTTTTACCTTCACATTCATCAAACTGTTTGCAGGTGCTAATAGGCCCTGTCAGCCCGGGCTACGTATTTATGAGGACACGTTAAAACAATAGCATCTATCTCAGATTAGGCCTGTGTGTGTGTGAGAGTTTGTCATGTGTGAATGTACGGTATGTGAGACAAACTGTGTGTGTGTGTGTGTGCGAATATCTGTGCGTCTTTGAGACCGTGTGTGAGAGAGTACACGTGAGAGTGTGTTATCGAGCGCATGATTAAATGCGCGAGTGTGTCACCGCGCGTGTGTTTGTGTGTGCCACAAGGAGAATTGAAGTTGGACGTTGCCCCTTTAGAAAGTTCATCCCGATCCCGAGGTCAACACTTTCGTGACCGTGCGCGTGCAGTCTTGTCCTCCATCTTGTCATCACCGAGTAAAGGTGCGGAGGAAGCCTGCGGGGCCGTAGCCGCCTCCAGAGGGGGTCTCAGTAAAGTGCAGGAAGCCCCCCCGCCCCCCCCCCCACCCACACTGCCCCTTGGCACCGCTGTGCTGTTTTGTCTGTGCATGGGAAAATGGAAGCTGAAGAGGCAAAAACTTTTGATAAGCAGGCGCTGGCGGTGAAGGGAGTGTACGTGCGGGTGTGTGTGCGTGTGTGTGTGCGCGCACATGCATGCGTGTGTTTGTGGGAAGGAGGGTGAGGGTGCCAAGCCGAGCAGGAGGGAGGAGAGAGCGTCTGGAAAGCATCAAGCAATACCTCTGCATCAGTGTGCGTGTGTGCGTGTGTGCGTGTGTGTGTACATGGCTTGTTAACCTGGAGGTCATGGGCAGCGTCAGGCGATGAAGTCAATGCCTGACACACACACTCACGCACCCAAGATGGGAATTGTGGTTTCTTTCATGATGAATAAACACACACACAAGTAAATCTATACAGCATAACATGTTAGATGTTATTTCGTATATATATATATGAAGGTGATTGATTATAAACACGTATGTCAGGCGTGTTTTATAAATATTGATTATAGCATTTGGGTGAAGGTGCACAGAGAAATGAATGTCTGTTACTATTTCAACACAAAAAAAAAATTTTGTTTGTTTTTTTTAGAATAAAATTATACAGTTTAATAATAAAAGGCCATTTTGGGGGGAATATGTCAAATATTTTCAAGGAAAGTCCAGTTTTGTCAAAACAACAACAACAACAAAAAATCACCCCCCCCAAAAAAAATCTAATCATTTGAAAGTCAATTTATTTGTTTGAAAAAGTTGGCTTGTTTTTTAAAGGTTGCTAATATTAGGAAAAAAAATTAAGATTTTTTTTTTTAAAAAACTTCCTTTTTTTCTCAAAGGTTGCTTAGACAATTGTTCAAATCGTTCAAGAAAAAGTTGCATATGTTCAAAAACAAATTCATTGAAAAAAAAATCAAACATTTTCAAGAAAAACATTTTTTTAAAAAGTGCAGAAAAGATGCTTCTTTCCAGCAGGACTGAGTTTGACGGACGACTTCATTGAGCGCCTCTCCAGTGTCTTATCGTCTTATCATTTGTCTTTAGTGGCTGCCAAACAGGAAGCGAGAGCAAGTTACATGCTGTCCTCTTGCCAAACAAAAGCTTTCTTGTAACCTCAAAGGGACAAGTTGAAGCCAGTTCACACACGCCAAAAAAAGAGGTTTGATCTCCATTTTTTTTTCAAGAAATAACTGAATATTTTCAAGATATAATTAGATTTTTATATATTATTATAATAAGTCACATTTTCAAGAAAAAACGTTTTCATGATTTTTTTACATAGAAATTCATATTAATGATAAACATAGGGATGCATTTTCATGAAAAAAGTTCCAGATTTTCCAGGAAAAAAAAATATCTGAGTTTACAGTATGTTCACGTCTGTTAATTATTTCCCCCGTAAATTTCTGTAGATTTTTTTTCTCTAAAATGTTCAAATTTGCGACTTTCTTTGTCCTTGTCACCTGCCAGCACTGGCTCCGTTTCAGCCCAGCAAAGCCTCCCATCTTTGTCTTTTCTCGTTCTGTCTTTTTCCCAGCCTCACACCTGACGGCTGTCACGTCAAGCTTGACCTTCACAAATGGACTGCAGGCTCACTATTTGGCAAATGTCAAGCACAGCGAGTGAGAGCGAGAGAGCGACAATGCACTACAGGGAGGAGTAGCTGAAACTTGAACTGCAGCCAAAACTTTTTGTAAGAGTAGCTGAGCCGCCCGCAGCTGTCCCGCTAATCTTTCCCACCGCTACAATCTCCCAGCACATCTGTCTTTACTCCACCACCCACCCCAACGCCCCGAGTACCCTTTTGCATGCAAAAAAAAAGAGACAAAATCTGGCAAAAATAGACAAAAAAATACTGCAAATCTGACAAAATAAGGCAAAAAAGACATACATTCAAGAAAAATCTGATTTAAAAAAACAGGCAACATTTCACAAAACATATATAATAATGTAATGATGTAAAATAAAAGGAAACAAAAAAAGTACCAAATACTCTGATAAAGTATGGCAAAAATCGACAAAATTGACAAATCAAACTTAAAATTAAAAAAAAAATCGAACAAATTAAATTTTTAAAAAATTGGGCAAGAACTGACCAAAAATTTGAAAAAAAAATATTTGTATCTTAGTTCGTTTATTTTTATTTTTTAATTTATTGCTTTAGGTCGTATTTTTTTAAAACGATTTTTTTTCAAAATTTAGGATGAAAAATAGCACCATATTTTTAAGAGCATTTTTGTACATTAAAAAGAACAGTCTTTTTTTTTTTTTTTTAATTTTTTATGTTTGAGAAAAGATCAAGTATAGAAAAGACAAATATTTTTAAGACAGTTGTAGAGTATATGTTCAAACAAATCTAATATTTTCAAGCAAAGAAAGTTATATTTTAAATATTACATTATTTTACTCACTTCAGCTTTTATTTTGCATTTTTAAAAAGTTGCATTATTTAAAAAGTATAGTTTTTAGACAGTCATCTATTTTTGAGAAAAAAACTTGTAAAGAATGTTTTTAAAGAAAACAATGATCTTTTAAAATATATATTTTCAAGAAAAAAAACTCTGCAAGTCTGAGAATGGAAGGTGTCTATATTCAAGCATAAAGTTGTACATTTTTTAATCCATAAAAAAATGTCAACAAAAACGTAGCAAGAAAAAGAATCTCCATTTAATTTTGGCATCTTCTTTTGAAGATGTGCCACCCACTCAGCCACATATTGCTCCGCTATTTTTTGTGTAATCCTCCAAACTTAATAAACTCCAGTTATACACACACACAATCACGTCCAAAGATCAAATCCCCCTCGCCTGCGGAAACCCGATCCCCTTTCATCGCATTTCCAGTTGAAATGTTGAGCGAAAGGTCTGAGAAGGCAATTTGGTTTGGAGGGTTAGCAAGAAAAAGAAAAGAAAAAGCCTAATGAACTACGTGGGTAAGTATCAAAAGAAATTAGCGGCTGTAACGTTCAATTTGTGTGTGTGAGCCCGCATGGACAGCGAAACCGTCTGACAAATCCACATTCGCTGACTTGCAAGTTTATGTATAACTCAAACGAAAAAAAACAAACAGCTATTTGCATATTCCTGTGCCCTTTCTGAATGGCGTCCGCATGTCCCGCACCTTCTAGGCCGCCATGTTAGCATGTTAACCGTTGGCCTCCTGCCAAGTTATAAGAGCGTCAATAAAAAAAAAAAAATCCACAAGCAGCTCACATGGCGACCAGATGGACGACGCTTTAACAAGGACACCGCCTTCTCATGTCTCCTTGTTTTGTTTTTTTTTTTTTTAAGTCTTTTCATATTCCATTATTTCACCTGCTAAAACAATGTTCAATTATTTGGAATCTTGTGGGCCGGCTATTGTTCAGAAGCATCGTGATTCTTTCTGTTTTGAAAAGTTTTTATAGTTGAGAGTTGTTATGTGCAGCAGGTAACTATAGAGTGACTCAAAAGTGGCAGGATTCTTGCTTTAAATTCCACTTTATTCTGTCTTTTGTTTATTTGTCAGTCAATCAAGTCTCTGCGGCATCTCCGGACCAATCACATACCTGTGTGACAATTTACAGCCATGAGGAAATTCGCATTATAGAGTTCCGGAAGTCACGTGACTAACCCCCGCTTGTTTTTGATAACGGAGCCGAATTGATGGGACGGTAGCGGCGTTAGTTTATTATTCTGTTCAAGTGAACTAAAATCACACTTTGGAAAAAAGGAAATAATGCGTGGACGGGTTGGAATATCACACATGCACCAGGACTGCTTTTTCAACTATTTCGGCGGCAGGAAGCGGCAACTGGTGAGTCTTTGCGATCGTACGAAGGCTCGGAAGGTTGCAAAGTTTAAGTAAGGAGGGGCGTATGGATTTGCCATTCCGTGGCTTTGATCTTTGAGACAAGCTAGCTGGCACTCGTAGGATCGATCAGACTACCTTGTAACCTGGGCTGGAGGGGGTTCGGGGCGCAGCGAAGGCGGGCGATTGTGGCCGGTGTCGGTACTAGACGTGATCTGTTTGCTAGATGTGATCGGAGTCCTTCGCTGGCTGCGGATGACGTCACGTTTTAAATCACGTATTTCTCAAATATATTTTTTTGCCTCTGTGTTTTTTTTTAAGTCTTGGCTGTTTTACGTGCATATTTTGTTTAGCTAAATTAGAAAAAAAAAATAATAAACGGCATTAATGTCACATTGGCGCGGCAGCTCCTACGTCACTTCCGCCTTTGACACAAGAAGCCCTTCTTGGAAAACAGCAGTGGAACATTAACGTTTTTCCTGCCGAACTTGCAACAATGCCGTGGTTCACTCTGGTGGCAAGATTGTAAGGGTATAATGGATGTATAAAGTGTGAAATATTTCTTGATAAAACATTTCCATGTTTTTCCTGCGAACCATTTACAGCAGTCTGATTCCCAAAGCCACGCCACATTGACATGATGTCTTGACACAATGACAAAATGGTCTCGTTTGTAACGTCCAGAGCTCTATCCTGTTTTGCACCTTTTGTACTCTATTACTTTTTACAAGTGTAGTTGTTTGCTATATCAGTGCAATATTATTGCAATATATATATTTTTTTTACTCAAAGAAGTAATTGGAAAATGCAGTATTGGTTTATAAAAAGTATAGCGTGTGAACCTTTTAATTTGTTTATTCTATATGTTGAATGTGCAAAATTCTCTTGCGACAAGAAAAGGACAGACGAACTTCTGACAACAGTTTGGCGAACATTTGCAACATTGAACAACCCCTGACGTGAATGCATATTTTTCGTCCTTTCCCAAGAGTCGGAAAATGTTCGCCTCACAGTGGAATAGGCAGTGCGACGTGCGTGCGTGTGTTGGACATGTCACAGGTGTTCAGGTGAGGTGTGTGCAATGCATGATGGGTAATGCCAATGCTAATGGACACCTAAAAGGGAGGGAGGGGGCGTCCCCGCGTGCTAACAAGCAGAGTTAAAAGCTGCAGAGTGACATCCCTATTAGAAGCTAATGGAGGCAGCTGAGACCCTGCGTACACACACACACACACACACACGCGCACACACACGTTTCAAGACAGCACCACGCCCAACAACAAGCCTTGTACTTAAAGCTTTTTACGGAGGGGGGTGGGGGTGGGAGGCATGGAGAGGGGTTGGGTAGAGCTCTTGCAATCATCCATCCCTGGAGGTAACAATGGGTCAAGGACTCTCATTTTTCAAGCAGCTCATTCCAACATTTTTCTTGTGTGTCATCCTTCGTTTTGGATCGGACAAGCAAACAAAGATGCTTTCAATAGTTGCGAGTTGATGTGTTGTAAATCATGAAATATTAGTAATCTAATGTGTTATCGAAATAGATGTAAAATATTATCGATGTTATCTTTGCATTTTATTTTTTTATTTGAATATACTTAGAAGTTGTTTTCTTTTTGACTATTTGCTTTGTTTTCTTGTCTTTCTTTCTTTTCTTCTTTCTTTTGTGTTTTTGCTGGCAATTTATTATTTGGTGTTTTTTTTTCCTTTTCATATAATTTTAAATTACATTATTTTCTTTACATGTGATTTATTTTTATTTTTTTCCCCTTTAAATGTTCAATCCATTTTTAACTTTAAACGACTAATAGTATTCCATTTTATGCCTTGTCATTCATCGTGCCTCTTCATCTTAAACCGACACGGTGACAAACTTGTATTGTTTCAGTTTCATTTAATTATTTTTTTAATTTGTTTTTAATGGGAAATTCCCCCTGAAATGAACATTCCTGCTCTTCCTGCAGATCTCCCCCTCATAGTTGCCATACTTCCTGTGTGAATATCTGGAGAACTATAGCTGGGTTTGTGCCTTTTTAAGGCCCGGGGGGCGGGGGGGGGTGTTGGCTGTTTGAGGGGCTCCAAGGAAGCGCTGACCTCCAGGCGCTCTCCGGAATGCCAAACACGTCGCGAGAAACAAGCCGAGCGTTTATGCTGCGTATGAAAAAAAGAACACTTGTATCACTGCTGTGAGATGATGGGAACACTGATGGGGGTTTTGGGGTGAGGCGTGGGTGATTTTGGCAATTACTTCTAAGAGGGACCACAATTAACCCTCAGCAAGTCTGTGACTCCTTCTGTCCCCTCCACATTCACATACTTAATTAACCCCACCCATGGGTGAGGGGGCAACAGGCTCCAAGTGGACCCTTGCTCTCTGGTGGGGAGGAATCAATGCGGAAAACTTCTTCGTTCTTCACTTTTTCGGAATAATAGTTAAGTTAGTTTAGTTATGTATCCCGGTCATCAGATAGTTAGTTATCTGTATCTAGCAATTTATTATGATAGTCGGACAGTAGAGCATCACCATTATGGTCCATTTCGACGCCAAAACATTGGAGAGTTCGGGTTAATTTCTGCCCTTCTCGCATATACCGGTGAAAGTGTGAGAGTGAGAGCGCATGGCTGCAATGGTTTCGTGAAGCAGGAAGTGAGGGAAAAGTTCCGTCTTTCCACAATAACTGATATTCATGCCAAACAACACAAGACCTTCGGCGAAGATTAGTGACTTATTGTGTGACTCATTAGCTGGGCTTGCACCGTGACCACACACACGCACACACAAGCGCACACGCATTCCTTCCAATGTGATACCAGGGCAATGAGTGTACCTGCGCCCCAGGAAGTGAGTCACAGCTGGGTCATGCTCTCCCTGGACTCCCCGTGGAGAATGGAGGAGCCAGGCAGGTCCAAGAGGTTCCCCCGAGAATTGGAAGAGCACTTGAGCTGTGTTGCGCGCAGTGTGGGATGGATTATTCTATATTATTATATTCAAATATTTGGAAAAATCTTGAAGCTATTAAACAGGAATAATACCTTCTCAAAACTGCCACATCATGTTTCAAGTAAATTAATTGATATTTCAAAAAGAACAATGAGTGTATATGATAATCATGATATTAATGTATTTTCAAAACAGTCTGTAATTGGACTAATATTTACTTTTATAATTAAAAAAAAAAAAAAAAAATATATATATATATATATATAATGAAAAAAATATATATATCTGAAAAAAATATATATATCTAAAAAAAATATATATAAATCTGAAAAAAAATATATATATATGAAAAATATATATATCTGAAAAAAAATATATATATCTGAAAAATATATATCTAAAAAAAGAAATATATATATTTCTTTTTTTAGATATATTTTTTTCAGATATATATATTTTTTCATTATATATATATATATATATATATATATATATATGTGTGTGTACAAAACAATATTTTTATTATTGTGCTGGTACAACCGAGAGATGTTTCTAATATTTGAATTGTTCTCATGTACCAAATCCAAAATATTGGGAACATCCCTTGCCGAATCGCATTGCACTCAATTTGACACCACTCAATGAAAAGCCAGCATTATTATCTTTGCAAAGTGGGAATTGTTGACACAGCTTGCATTATATTGACGGTGGGCAAAGTATGGCCCACGGGCCGCATACGGCGCGCTCCCAAATCCTGGATAATCCTGTTCAACATCAAATGTAGGCCCCTTAAGCGTAAAAGTTTGCCAAGCCCTGATTAGATAGTGCAGGTTATTTTTGTGGCCTGTGTCGCCCACCACCAGCATTTTTTAATAAGTCACCCCCTCCCTCAACCTAGTTTCTCCCATGTGTGTCCGAGGTCTCATTTCACGGGCTTAAATCTAATCAACAAAATCAACTCCATCTTTAACTTGAGCGCCGGAGGAGATCTCCAGAGGTGCTGCGAGGATCTGTCTCGCTGTTCAGGGGAAGGAAATCTCCTCAAGTGGATTAGCAGAGAGCCCAAAGGAAGGAAGGAAGGCACAGATTTGCACAAAAAGGTGGATATCTTCCACAAGAAAAGTTGAATATTGTCGAGCATAAGTTATACAATTTCCCAAAAATAGTTATGTATTACCCAGAAAAAAAAGTTGGGTGTTCAAAGAATGTGGAATGGTGGTATGTTTTCATGGAAAAAGTTTTATGTTTTCAAGAAAACGTGTATTATCAAAAATAAAAGCCCCTTTGTCCCCTTTTTTTTTTTTTTTTTAGAAAAAAGGTGCACGTTTTCTTAAGTACATTTTAATGAATAAAGACAATTTTTGAGGAAAGAAAATATATTTTTTAAGAAAATGTACCGTATTTTTTCAAGATGAATATATTTTTGTGAAAACGTTTTATTTACTTATTTCATAATAAATCTCAGTCCAAGAAAATGTCCATATTAATGATTTTGCGGGGGGGAAAAAATAAAAAAAAAAATTTCTCAGAAAAAAATACCACATTCAACAATTTAGTCTCTTTTCTAGAAAAGTCATATAGTGTATTTTCTATGAAACAAGTTTGAAATTTTCATAAATAAAGTAGCATATTTCGGAGAAAAAAAAAAAAGTTAAATGTATCCAGTAATGGCGTCTTCCTTTGAATGTGCCACCCACTCACATAACGCTTGGGCAGTTTTTCCGTTATCCTGCAAACTAAGTACTTAAAGCACAACTGAGCTCCATTTACACACACGCACACACACACAAGTGCCACAGACATCCCAATCAAACCGGAGAGTGAAGCAAATGCAAAGCACATTTTCACCCTTTGCCCCGACATATGGAACGCGTAGCGCTCTTATTTTCTTTTCATCTGGCCGCCCCAGCTCTGAAAGCTTTGGACTGCGTGTCCTCGCTGCCCTCTCCTCTTCCTCCTCTTCCTCCTCCTAATCCTTCTCCTCCCCAGGGGGCGGGGGGGGGGGTTTGGAGACTGCGCTGACCCCATTAACAAGCGGGACACCCACTCGGTCACAACAACAGCACCTTTTCGGCCTTATAGGGCTGATTTCAAAATACGAGGCCGGGTGGTAAACTTCCCAAGATGATGCAGCGAAAGGTCCAAATCGGTCATGGCGGTGATTGAAGAAGTGTGTTATTACAATTACAAATATAATTTTAGTGTGAAGCGTTGTCTAGCTAGCTCTGTTCCGTTAGCTCTTTGTATGCCAAAGTAACACAGGTTAGCAAGCTAGCTCAGTTGCTAGCTTGTTAGCTAGCCCACTCACCTTCACTAATATTGAGTCCTACTCTACATATAATAATCTAATATAAGATTACCATTTCTTAAACTACTCTTAATGCGGCAGAACAAAGCCCATATTTAAGTCCGAAGAGTCAAAATCGTTCCACTCCGATCTTATAGGTTGTAGTAAACCGTATCATATAGTATGTAGCGTTTCGCTGTTCCTACTCAGAGGGTAATTTCACAGTCAAACTGAAATTTTGAGTGGTTCAAAAAAAAAAACCCTCGTGGTGGGTGTGGGGGGGCTCGTACGCTAACCACAGAATGTTTACCTCAAATGCGTTGGAGGGCGTGTATGAGTACACTAAAGCTGTGAATTTTAACATTACAAAAGGTGTAGAGCAACACAGCTGCCGCTGCCGCTGCTGGTGCTGCAGAGGTGGACACACAAAGGTCAAAGTGCACCTAAAAGGTCAAAGATTTCTGCACTTTTACACCTTCTCACTTGTAAAATTCCAGTAAAAACTCCAGGTGAGATCAACTGTTTTTTTTTTCCCCATTTGGGTTTTCACAGCTTCTGTAATTCCAAGTTAATTAAATTACAATATCACGCCTGTTGTTACAAGAATTTAGCAGAATGATTTTATTCAGAAAAATGTGTTTATTTTTTTACATTTTGTGCGTTTATGTTACGGGAAAAACATTTTAGTACAAGTTTGTATACAAAGGAATTTTTGGGTTGAAAACTGCTAATTATAAAAATGGTCACAATTACTGGCAAATTTGGGGTATTTACTCACTAGATGTGTGCATTGTTTTCAATTTTTGTCTTTTATGATAAACAAAACCGAAACTAAACCGCGGATGCAGTGGTCTAATGGCCACACCACTGAAAAAGAACTGACTCCGCCCCCATTTTTTTTTTTTTTTAGCACATCTCAAAGAAAGTTTAACTACATGTGCTTTTTCCCGTGGCGATTGCGTGCATCACAGATGGTAAAAACAAGCAAGGAAAGTCCAGTCACAACATAAAAAAAAAAGAAAAAAAAAATCCCCCTGTTGTCCTTCCTGATAAAGCTTGCACAGACGCCCCCCCCCCCCCCCTCCCCCTCCCTCCTCCCCACCACCGATGGAAACTCCTGATGGCGGTACCACAGGCGTTCTTTTCTTTTCTTTTCTTTCCAGCTCCGCCCATCCTCCATCTTTCCACCTGATGGCTTTTCCTCCCTCCCTCCCTCCTTCCCTCGCAGACGCAGAGCCAGACTGGAACACAAACACCGGCAGGTGGATAGAGGCCGAGGAGCGAAACTGACGCTTGTCAACTGGGTGGAAGGATGGATGGATGGGGAAGAGGGAAGAAAGATGGAGCTGCTTGCTGTCCGTCCGTGCGAGTGAAAAGAGAGAGAGCGAGCGAGCGAGAGAGAAACCAGACACAAACATAAACATTGGCCTCTACTTCAATGCTTCTTCTCTGTGGACCTCTGACTCACCCCCTCCGTCCTCCCGCCTCATAAACAAGTGCAACATGGAAAGCGTCACAGCAAAAGAGAGAAAGTGCTCAGCATTGAATTAATTGCATTCGAACTTGATTGACAATCATTTAGTTTGAAGATTTAATTATTTATTTATTTTTTTAAGTTTGATTTTTTTTTTTTTTGCACTACTTTATTTAAAACCCAGTGGTCCTATTTCAAATCTTAATTTGAGTCTTACAAAATAGTGACTTAGTGATTGATGTCTTTAAGAATTTAGAAAAAATGATTTTTTTTTAATCAAATATTCTACATGACAATGTAATATTTTTTAAATACCCAATAATTGTAAACGCTGCCTTCTAATAATTTTAAACGCTGCCTTTCATTTCCGTTTAAGATTTTTTAAATTTTGTTTTACATATTTTAAATACTTTAATTGATTGTATTTCATTTCGCTATTTATATCTTAAATATTTTATTTAATCTAGTTCAATATTAATATTTTTTTTTATCTTATTTTAATTTACAAAATGCATTTTATTAGATTTAACGTCATTTGAAGACTGATGAATGTCGTCATAATTTTTTTAATATTACAATACATTTTAAATATTTGAATTCATTCAGTTTTACTTTGAAATTTTTTTACTTGTTAAAATTACAGATCTGCATTTGAGGTTCTTGGTTTTGTAATTTTTTTTTTTTTACTTTGCGGCTCGCCCGCCCCCCCACGGATAAAAATCTTAGCTACGCCAGTGAGACGAGGTCTATATTGATATTTTAATGCCTTTATTTTTTTTTCTTCCCCCCCCTCCCCGTAACCCGTGCAGACCTTATAGTGAATGTTTGTGAGCATTTTTTTGAAGAATTGAAATCCACACGCTTACAGTCTGCAGAAACATTGCTGCAACTGATTACTCCAGGGTCCAACTGGTAATGACTTCATACTTACTTGTGTTCTGCTGGCACAGGCCCAGCTACACATCTGCTCCACACAGCGGCATTGTATTGTCTTGCTGGTGAATGTTGACTGCTCGTATTGTTGTGACATAACTGAACACTCACATTATGCACAATATGGAAAGTTGTGCCATTCTTGGCGCTTGATACAGGTGGTGAGCCCATGCAAAGGGGGGACACCCCCAGAGGGCGTAACAATGACCATTTAGCTTGTACGATCAATGGATACAATAAAGTGTAATTTCGCATCCTCTCCAGTAGTTGGCAGTGGTGCTCTCCTTGCCCATTGCACGCAGCGAGTATTCACTCTACGGTGTCGGTTTGTTTTGCAACGAAAATGCTATTATTTGTAGTTGCGGTGGAGAGTGGGTGATGGTGTGGGGGGGGGGATTATTTTCTTCTTGCTAGGGGGTGCGTAACAGAAAATAATTGAGAAGCACTGCGTTAAGGAGACAGCTCAAGAAAGAGTCTCATCCAAAAACATAGAAATACCTTTTAAAATATTCGAGTTCTCTTCACACGCACACACACGTTCAACGTTAAATGTCATGTTTCAGTCTTGGTGGAGAGGAAAAAAAAACGAGGTAATACTGAAAATGACACAGTGGCTCTTTACCCCCACCACCACCACCACCTTCGGAAAACTTCCACGCCGTGATTGAGCTCCAATCTTCGAGTCGGAGCGTAAAGACTACATATATACACTCTATTTTTACATCTCACACACACACACACGCGCCACCCACTACTCTGTGTTTATTTAATATGGCATTTCACTCAGAGAACAGTATATCCTGCCGCCTTCTTTATAAGGGCACAACTAATGCACGACTGAGACAAGCCACCCTCCCTTCCCTCTAGATTTGTAATTACTCTCTTGCGCAGACACACACAAACACATGCGCACACACACGGTGCCAGCGGTAATAGTCTCTTGGCACCGTCCCGTCGCCCTCGCCGAGAACGAGCATCTGCTTCATCTTTTCTTTTGCAACCGGCAGCTTTAGCTTCTTTCTCCTAAAGTCGACACACACACACACACACACGCGCACTGGCACAAGTGCTGGAATGCGATCTGTGTGTCTGCTTGGATTTTTGAGACTGCCAGCTCCTCAAAAGACCCCCAAAAAAACTCCACACTAATCGGTGACAAAGCTAACAAACGGCAGACTGTCTGTCTGAAGCTGCGTTAATTGTGTCAGTGTGGTCGTGAGACTGAATAGCCATGCAAAGATGCGACAGTTGGCAGCAAATGAGCGTTGTATTTCAGATCAACTGTCTTTGAAATAGCAGCGGGATGGCTCGCGCCAACATGTCATGTTGGCTTCAACAGGCCCTTTTACACTGCTGGCGAAAAAAATTTCAAGCAAAATTGAACAATTTTTTTTTTTTTTTTTTTAAGTACAATTGCAGTTGTTGGGTAAAATGAAAAATATATAATTATTTTAATATTGAAATAAATATATAAATAATATAATAAATGTAACTGAAATGAGCTAAACTATTTTAATTCTTAATTTTAAAATAAAAAACAGCTTTTTCAATTTAAACTAAGCAAAATAAAAACAAAGTAAACTACAATTCAAATTACACGCAAACCTCACTAAATATTGATTAATTATTTTATATTTGCCGAATTGAATAAATGTACGCAAAAGTCCATATTTTTGACTGAAAATATGAGAAAATATCCGAGGATTAAAAAAAAAAAAAAAAAAAGTAATGAACGGTAACAATTACATAAAATAAAGAACAATAGAAATACATTTAAAATATAATTGGTTTACTTAGCGTAGCCCCTCAAAAATGGCAAAAAGGAATTAAACTAAGAAAATTAGATATTTTAAAATAAGACAATGCATAATACGTAACAAAACTGTGATATATTGAACAATAATATAAAAAATTAAAAGAAATAATAATAATTTAAAAAAATTAATTATATTTTGTATACTATTATTATATATTTATATACATTTAGCCAGTTAGCATTCGGACGTAAGGGTAGAACCTGATCAACAAGCGATAATAATAATTCCGCTGACACACACTTTTATAAAAAACGGAGAGCAATAACAGAACTGGAATGCAAAGAATTAAACTGTTTGCGGACCATGATAATTCAACTGGCATTGTGCTGCTCCTTGCTAGTAGGCTGTATCGGAAATGTGCAAAATCTTTGGGCACACGATCCAAATTCTTTACACAGTTGGAAGATTAAAAGAGATATTGTACAAAAATAGCGCCGTGACGTTCAGTTAAGCGTTCCATCCCAGACTGTGGGTCAAACAAAGACATTTTGTGGCACACTTGGTCCCGATAAAAGAGTGGATGTGGTAACAGTAATCCGTCCATGTGATGTGTTGAGGCGTCCAACGGGGCCCAAATGTGGTCATTTGTTTCGTTTTAATAAAGCGCGTGTTTTTCTTGGGTCACATTGTCAAGGAGCAAATTGCTTTCTAATCACATCACACGTGGAAAGTGCAGTGCGCCACGACGCACGCGCACGCGCTCACTCGCGAGTATTAACGCACGTGTGTTTTCATTGCAAAGCAAAACATGTCAGCGTTTGGCCCACTTTTAGCCCACACAGTCACCGTGACGGACAGCCCGCTGGAATTAAGTCTTAACCGCACCAAAAGAGGGACAGCTCGTACTAAAAACAAGTGTGGTTCGACCGCCAAACTTCAAAGGAACCGGTGTAACACTGTGAAAAGTTAATACGCAACTTGAAAATGAAATCAAATGGTTGAAAGTAAATTAGCCGCCATTTTGTCTTCACCAAAATTGAGAAAATGTGACGTTACGATCAAATTGAAACATTTTGTTTGGCATTCAAAATCAGATACATGAATCTAAAATAAATAAATAAAATAAAATGGCTAGCACTCAATTGAGAATTATTTTTTAGCAAAATAGAATTGAATTTGAATGTTAGATAAAATAGAGATAAAAAAAGATAAAAAAAGATCAAATTTAAATAAAAGTAAAATTGAATCCATAAAACAATTAAATTCAATTAAAACTTTAATTTAATCAATTTAATTAAAAATGTAACATTGAAAATTCAGATTTAGATTCCAAAAAAATGAATTTAAATAAAAAGAATGAACCTTAAATGGTAGTTTAGCATAGCCTAGCACGCAAATGACCAAAGTTAAAATTAAATAAATTAACATTAACTTAAAATATGAAATTAAAAATAAAATAAAAATATAAACCATACTAAAATTTAATTTCTCAGATTTCACACTCAGCTACATAAGATATAACAATACTAAATTAATTTTAAAAAACAACACATTACAATTTAAATTAATTTAAATTAATTTAAATTGTCTGTTATCTTAACCTGATACAAAAATTTCCTAAATTGGGCAAACCTATATTAACTGAAAATAAATGAGAATTAAATGAAATTATATTTTACAATATATAATATAATATATTTCTCATGTTATTTCAGTCTGACAGTCAGACAAGCAAAAATCAAATGAAACAAAATGAATGTGACAGAAAATCAAACATCAAACAACTTTAAAAAGTAACCTCTAAGCACCAACGTCATCACACAAACAGCACACGAGACAGACGAGTGAGTCAAAGTGCGCCGCTTTGATGGAGTTGGGCTGGTGGCTGACGGTTTAAGGTGCCAGCCTTCCAAAAGCGGAAAGGTCAGCGTTGTGGCGTTTTACAGCCGCTAACAGCCTCCATTCTGGGAGCGCTGCCCGACTCGTCTACCTGTTCACTGGACGCAATGTCCTGCCCGCCTCTTAAGTTACACGGCGTATTGTAAATCAGCGCTCCATTATAAATAACACAAGTTATTTTCTAGCTTAAGAGGAGCATAGTGGCCTTGTAGCTCCCTCAAAAGCGTTGCGTCATGTTCAGAAATCAAAAGCGTCTTTGCAAATACAAACAAAGCCATTAAAACGCAGTCATCATCCAAAGATGAGAGCTTGGGAGCGCATAGAAGTCGATTTATGACACCAGAGCACTAGCCACATTAAAAAAAAAAATCCCATCAAAAGAGAATTAATGATGAGCGTGTCTTTTGGCGTGCACCACCAGTTGTTAAAGTTAGTTCGAAAAAGGTTGCCTTTGGCGATATTCCAGTGCTGAACCTCTTAATTCTAAAACCAGCGAGGTTTGTTTTCACCATGGATCTCCAGGCCTCTTTTTTGAGCGCTTACACAGATGGGGATTTTAGTTATTGCCTGACTTTTTGGTGGGTCTACTTACCAAATTTCATGTTTTTTAAGCGAAACTGGATTTGGAGGCAGATTTTTTTTTAACTAGGTGATCCATTTTGAGGAATGTTGGAAAAGGCGACATTTATCGGAAAAAGGTTGTTTTCAAAGAGAGGTTTTTTTCTTTCATGCATGAGACTTTTTTTGTGGGTCCTATCATGATGGGAATGCCAACCAAATTTCACGTTGCCAAGTGAAGCTGGAGTTTTTTTTTAACTCTTCCTATCAGAGTTTTGAGTTTTATGGCAAGTCATAAATCTTTGCAAAATTAATGGCGAAATGTCTGCCGTGCAAGGTTCGAATTTGGTTGCAATCAGACAAATTTGCTAGAAGGAGTTCTGTTTTGCCGATCGCTGAAAAAAACAAAAATAGCCGGAAAATTGACACTTTGAATGAAAATGGCTGACTTTTTGTGCCTTTTTAGGCATAGGTTTTTGAGACTTTTGGTGGTTCTCATCGGGCCGATAATCAGGGCTGATAATTGGCATTTTGCCTTTTTAATAACTTTCAAGGCCGATAAATTAAAAGTTGGTTTATTTTGGTTTTCTGTCTCTCTCTCTCTCTCTCTCTCTGTCTCTCTCTCTCTCTCTCTTTCTCTCTCTCTGTGTGATGGTGGCCCTGCCTGCAGAAGCAGATGGTCCCACCCACAGCACCATCTGATTGGTTCCTTGTGTAGCAGCCAATCAGCAGTAAGCTGCCGGTTTGCTTTTTCACCTCGAGTCAGACGCACGAAAACAGACTTTGCCGAAATTTGAATAAACTCACAACGAAAAGAAAAGTATTCATCGCCATAAACTTTTGTTTTCATTGAACTATAAGACATGCAGCTGAGCCTGCGAGCTCCGTGCATCTTCAGGGGCTGAAATTTCAAAAGATTCCGACTGATTTCGCCAGTCATGTGCATGTTACACGTAAATAAAACCGCAGAGGAAGTTGGAAGAATTTCTGGCCTGTCTCTCCGGCAGCAGGCCTGCAATTTTTTGAGGGGTGGGGCAGACGTCTTGGGGATTTAGGGGTCGAAGGAATAAAACCGCCTTTAGCTTGGCCTTGTGTTGCTCCACACCTGCAGTCCACAAAAGCTCCCTCTGTGTGCGTCAGTCGTACGTCAAAAGAGCGCCACCGGGAAACAAACACCGCCGGCCCCGACAGCCACTCAAACGTTGCATACATTTCAACGACTTCATGGCTTGGCTTGACTCAATTGACACCAATTTATTTTTTTTTAATTGAAAATCTATTTGAAAATATTGTTTCCATGTGTCAAAATGTAAGAGATAATGTCAATGTGAAAATATTATTATATTATTCCAAACTTCATGTAGCTCACTTATGTTGTGGTTCTTTCTCACCCTCACCCCACCTGACCGACGACGTTTTCCGGCGCCGTGAACCAATATTGACATTGGCACTGCTGAATAGACAGCGCACGGCTAATAGATATAATTATCTCGTATAATGATCTCCAATAACAACGTCAAATAAGAATAAGAATAATAATACGCCTGTGTCGGGGCACGGCGTGTTTGTTTGGATCCTCCATGGAAAGATGGCAAGTGCCTATGTCAGCACTTTAAGGACAATTTGTGAGAGTTTTTTTTTTTTTTTTTTTAAAGCATAATAATAATATGGGCTCTTGTTGCTAGGCAGACTTCTCAGGGTTCACTCATAATTGCAACATGGGCCAATTGGATTTTTTTTTTATTATGACTCGACATAAAACAAACAAAAAATAAAATTAATTTGAAAATTCAGCCCTCAAATCCAGTTTCACAGAACATGAAATTCATATTATATTTATCATCCTCAGACATCTTTTTATGTCCTGACAAAAAAAGTCAAAGACTATCAAATCTGCCATTTTGGGATCAAAGCAGTCATTTTAGCATCAGTTAGAAAAAAAAAAATGAACGAGTCCTCGAGAATTTGTCCAATTGCTACCAATTTTCAACCTCTCATACTAGACCAGGCGTGGGCAAACTACGGCCCGGGGGCCACATGCGGCCCGTTAAACATTTTAATCCGGCCCGCCAAACTTGAAAAAAGATTCAAGGTTCGCCATATTGCTAAAAATGTGATTTCATAAATTCAGAACGACCCTCAGCAATGGATTTATGCAACGGGTTTCCATACATGTTGATAACAATGCGACGGTATCTGATGGGGATGAGAGCGTAGGCGGGGGGGTTGGGGGATGGAGAAAAGGAGGCGATGCGGCACAGACGATGCAGCATCAGCAGATAAAGCGAAAGTGTCTGTTGGGGGAGGTTAACGGGGGGATGGATGAGGCGATGTGATTCCAGTAAGCGGCGCCGGATGACTCACCTGCTGTAAGACTACATCACCTACAGCGTGAGATCATCAGGTGACCGACATCGTCAGGCGATACGCGCTCCACCAATGGCGGAGGAGGATTCCGGCCGGGAAGCATCGCGAGGAGGACGAGGCAACGGGCGTGGCGATCCAGTAAACGACTCCTCAGTCACAACTTGCTGCGTAAAAAGAATCTTAATAATGATTTCCTTAAATCAATCTAATTTTTAGTTAATTCATTTAGCGGTTGATTTTGGGGTGTGATTGTTGGTGCATAAGAGTATATAACGGCACAATTAGGTAAAATATCAAATTGAACGATGCTGCGTTTGGTAACTCAAGAATTGCCAACATCACGTGTCCGAACCCGGAAAACAGGTGAGCCTTGATGAGCGGGCGGCGCTGCATAAAATGTCAGCCTCCGTGGAAGGCTAAAAAGGAGAGGATTATTCTTCTTAATTCTTATATATTACCGCTACTTTCTTCCTCGATTTTTACCAATGCGGCAAATATAGCGGTGCGGCTTTTCTGTGGATTTGTCTTTCACCACTAGGGGCGCCCTATAGTTCAGAAAATATGCAAAATAAATCTAGATTTTTTTTTTATTTTTTTTAAATTTTTTAAATTTATTTATTTATTTATTATTTATTAATTTTTTTCCCCTTGGGTCTGTTCTATTTTAATTAGCAAAGCTGTTGCCATGTTAAAAGGCACAGTACAAAATCCTTCTGAACAAGGAGTAAACAACTCATTTTTTCAACATAGAAAACTGCGGCTTATAGCTTTTTAAATAAACATTTTTTTATTTTATTTTGTTTTATTAGTTGCTGCACCTTATAGTCCGGAAATTATGGAAATTTTTATATATTAATCAGAATACTGCGTTTACGCTAGTGGGGGCACATGATTGCCAAGACCATTTTTGACCCGAATCAAGTCCTCTGCGTAATTGTAACGAGGCAGAGCAACTAGCCGAAGCGCGCCGTCGACATTACAGCGGCGGGTCAGCAACCGGAGCTAATCTTAACGAGATTGTCTTTGACCACAAACTGCATTTTAAAGCAACACGCTGATTTATTAATGAGCCTTATCTGGCCTTGGTGCTGATTGGGCAAGGCGAGTACTTAAGCTGCGGCCAAGATAACACTTTAGCGCTAACGGGACAAGCGTCGGGTTACACGGGCGAAGCAATTACGAACGAGGGGATGGGCGTTAAAAGAAAAGACAACATACAGTCGGATAAATTGCTAAATGATCGGCACAACGAAGCCGATGTATTTTACCGTCATGCCCCAACGGCCGTCTTATTGACCAGCGCGCTCGTGGCGGTTTATTATTGATGCTGCGAAACACGAGCGGCTGCTCTGAAAGCAACACCGTTCTGTTACCGTAAGCCAGAAAGGGGGGTTTACTTCACCCGCACCTCCGCAGAAACACAGCCTATAATTTTCTCCTCATTCACAGTGCTTAAAAACCACGGAAAGCGTCCAAGCTCCCGAGCTCCTGTTTCGACACACGGGTCCGCAGAAGAAAATAAGCCGCAGCGCAACTAAAGCAAACAGCAGATTCTCATGGGGGGGACGTGTAAACGGCCGGTGGGAACACACCGCAGCGTGCGTGCGTGCACGGAAACTATTTTGCGTCGCGTCGTGCCAAGCATCATTTTTTATTTTTTATTTTTTTCTCAGCGGCTGCGAGGAAGGCCATCGGAAATCGGCCACTTGTTTGTTTTGACCCACTCGGAGAGCATGCTGTTTTGAGTTTCAATGTTAGCCTTTTACACAACTCGCTTTTGTCAGCTCAAACCAGAAGTTCGGTTGAAAAAAGCAGCAGTTGTGGTCAAAATTTGAGACGGGGGTGGGCAATCCTTTGGGTCCACGTTGGGATTTTAAATCCGATAAATGGGCCAGGTCATCTGTAGATGAGGTTAAAATCTTTTTCAAAAAAATTTAATAATAATAATAATAATTCCTATTATCATAACGGTTATTGGTAATTCTAATAGTCATTTTACCGAGGTATAAACTTATTGATTTTGCTTATTTTTATTTTCTTGTTTACAATAAATCAATTGAAAATTATTTAATGCAATAAGGAATAGTTCTAAAAAATATATATCAGTATTTGGAAATATTATGGTGACTACAAAAGTCATAGGAAATAATAAATGCACTACATTATTGTTACCATATTTTAGAATAAAATATTTAATGCAATAAATTCCGTTTTTATTTGAATTAAATTATAAATAAATTGTAATTCTGCGCTCCTGCTTCTTTTAGAATTGTTTGTCATCAATTAAATGTAATTAATTAAATGTAATTAAAATATGTGAATGCTTAAATTAATTTTAGGAATAAATCTGAATTCATGAAACAAATATTACAGAGACCTCGATAATTCAAATGCTCAGTGGGCTTCATTTATAAGCACCTCAGGGCGCTGTACTTTGCCCACCTGCGCAGTAGATGTTATTCCTATTAAAGTGAGCGCTCAGCGTATCTCATCCCCGGCGTATATTCTGTATTTCAATGTCAACGAACAGAACATTGAGTTTTACTCGAGCTTTCTGGGAATGGCCGTCAGGAAGCCGGGTGATTTTCCAGGAAGTCACGTGAGGGAATCTCCCTCAAGTCGCATGACTACTCTCTCTCATTCTCTCGCTGACTCATTTTCCCGCCAGCTAATCTAACGCTGCTCGTATCTAATGGCCGTAAAGCAGCCGTGTTCCCTCCCTCGTTTGATTCTCACTGAATTATTCAAGCAGGCGGCAGGCCGCACAAAGAAGCCGAGGAATCGCTCGTCTTCCTTTTGACTCACGCGGCAGAAAACGAGCGGTCACGTCGGCTTGGCTGCAAATAGACGACGCCTTGGGCTTGATGTGGAAAGCAGCCGGTGGGGGTCTTTCGGGGGGGGATCAGGTGTCCCCCCCCCCCCCTCAACAAGCTGCCATCGTGACACAGCAAATGTGCTTGTCATTACCTCGTCGTTTTGTTTATGGATTTGGAGATCTGTAACACTTGCTTAGCACTCAAACAAATAGAGCGCCAAGCTATTTGCCGTTAGTAGATTCTTTGGTTTCAGGGCTTTTCCCGTGTCAAAAGGTCAAATGTCAAGAGTCACGGTCGTGTCAAACAAGCCAAAGCCAAACGAGAAAAAAAAAAAAAATTCTGCAGATTTTTCCTCCGATAATCACCAAATCTTGTGGACCACTGAAGTTGCATAACTGCTGAGCTGGTGCATAATTTTGCTGGTGATTTGATTTTAAGGTCAAAGTTCACTGGAAAAACTGATCGCAGCAAACCTCATTGAGTAATGTATCAAATTGAACGTCTCGTTCGGGGTTATAAAGATCTCCAACTATTTTTGTTCTTTGCCCTTATATGATGATGTAATATCTAAAAATCGTATTTTCTATCTCCAACAGACCAGTCATAGGCTCGATTTAGATTTCGCTTCGTAACTCAATTTACTCCAATATCAAATTCAATTTTCCCGTTAAAATCAATGGAATCAATCTCTGCAAAAGCACCACTTTAAAAAAAACTCAAATAAAATAAAGCTACATAATAAATCATAAAAGATAATTTCAAGAAATGGTTTAAGATTGGTTTTAGTGTCATTTATTTACCAACTGAGGTATTCCGATGTTGTGTGTGAGCGTCTGAATGTGAGTTGTGGTCTCCAGCAAATTTTGAGGAATTTGAGCGCTTTCAAAAGTGTGCAAATAATGACGGGGAGTTAGCTAGCTAGCTAGCTACGCCTTTACCCCAAAAATGCTTCCTCCCTTAGGATTGCTTGCTGGAGTGGCCACTTAAGGGTGCCTTGTTGTCAGCTGTGAGTGTGCTCATGTTGAGAATAAAAGAATAGCGAGGAGAGATTTTACTTTTTTTCTTCCCCTCTTCTCAAAAGTTTGACTTAGCAGGCAGCATGAGGACCTGGGTTTCGTGCTAGCATTGTCGCATTAGAGTGCCTCGTAGTTGGACCACGAGTGCATGCATGTCATGAAGAGAAGGGGCAAGATCCATTTTCCGCATTTGGACAAAACCTGATTCCCATCTGATGATATCCGATTCCATACTGTTTTTTCTCTTTACTCCGCCATGACGCCTGTCCTAATTGTGACAAAACCAGGTGGTCCACTGTTGATCAGTTCTGGTAATGATGGTCTTTGTACATCAGGGAGAGCCCCAGTGCTGAATGTCCATGCGTGTGTTTCTGGCGGTGACATTTACCGAATCAAGACCCCTTCAGGAGCCACAAAATTTTCTCTCCTCTCGTTTGTACCCTGAGAAAAAAAATCCTGCAGGTGTTTCCCCACTCTCAATTTGTTTGCCGTGAAGATGTTATCGCGAATGTCAGGAACTTGTGACATTTCCTGTGTGCACCTGCTGTCAATCAAAGTCGTCTGAATGTCACAGCCAGCTATGGGGGCGGGAAAAAAAAAACGCACTTGAAAAGCTTGTTTGGCCAAAATAGCGCCAACACTCGTCGAAATCCATGTCTTCAAATTGCAGCTCCATGGAATTGCAACACATTTATTTTTTTTTCTTCTTGCTAGGAGGGGTCATAACAAAAAAATAATTGAGAATCACTGGTTACTAACTCGTGATTATGTAATTATTAAAAATATATATTAACTTATTTCAAATAAAACTTTTTCAAACATCAGTAACTAGCAATATACGTCTAAATATCTAGATATTTTTAATTGTTAGAATTAATTTAAAATTACCTTTAAATGGCTTTAGCTTGTAATATGTGTGTTCAAATTAATTACTTTTAAATAACTGTTATTAATAATAATATAAAATAATATCATATATATATATATAATCATGTAAAAATAACTATAATAATAGTAACAATAATAATAATAATAATAATAATAATAAAAGAATTATTAATGACAAAAACTTCAGATGACAGTAACTAGTAATGACAAACTGTATTATATTCAGTACGCAACGCTTAACATTGCTACCACAAAATAACCAAAGGAAGCATTTTTTTCTCTCGCCTTTTCACGCAAATGCACACACGCGTGCGCATACACCCACATGAACGCACATACAAAGAAGCCCTGCTGTCAATCATCAGCAGGGAACAGTGGAGCTGTTCTGTCTTTTGGCACGAGTCCTTCAAGTGGCCGCCGAGAGAGCACTGTGTGTCACACGCTACTGATACTACAAGCTGCCTTCTGTCACACACAAAATGTCTCTCTGGCGTACAACAAACTTCACATCTGCTTGCACAACACCCACGCAGCGCACTAAGGGCCTCGCCTGAGCCGCGCCGCCTCTGCACAGTGAATCCCCTCCACGCCATACGAGCTCTCAGCCAATCACTTTGCTTCACTCACTCACAGCGTCACATTGGGAGCTCTTGCTAATCATCATGTCTGGTTTTTCAATATTGTTTTGAATTTAAAATGAAAATAGAAATAAAATATTGGGAATGTGGAATATGTAAGAAAATGCCTCTTTTTATTTTTCCAATATATTGGAGGGAATTTTACGATGAAAACTAAATAACACGTAATGATGTAAGAAACAAATAGGTAACATATAAGTGAATTAAAATGATTCAAATAAAAAAATAAAATATTCATTGTCAGAAATAGTTATTTAGATATAAAATGAAAACTATATATTTTTTTACATTTTAATTATTAATTTAATATTTTTTTAAGTAATTGTCACTAAAAGTAGGAATTAAAAATTAAGATTAAACGTGAAAATAAAATGTACATGTAAAAGATTTTTTTTTATTCTACTATGATTTCTAAGTCAAAAAGTAAAAAATTCATAATGTTTTCCAGACTAGAAATGCAATCAATAACGTGAATGCTGCGATGTGAAACACTTGCGCGAGTGGAAGTCGCGCTGGTGTACTTGCTGCACAGACCTTTTGCCATTTCCACAAAAAGACACAAATCAAATACGTGCAACTGCTTGAGCTGTAAAAAGTGCATAATCATGAAAAATAAAAAGTAAAAAAAAAAAATAAAAGCATCTGTAAGCTAACCAATCAACATGAAACAAGTAAGACTGAATTTTGCGTTTTCGCCGCGCTCCATCAAACATGCAAGCTATTTCAAAAACAAAAAAACTCTTTTTTTTATCTCTTCTATTTTCCACTGTTTCTATTTAGCGCTGTACCATTTTTACTATTTATTTTTTTTGTTTTTATTGAGAGCCTTTCACCAGTATTGTGAAAGACTATTCCTATTTAAAGCTCAACCCGTTTTACCAGTGTCGTCTCCTCGTGTGTTTTTTTTTCTAACCAGCGTTTCAACTTGTTTAATTTTCTGTCGTGTTGATTTCTTTTTTCATTTCCCCCCCCCATTTTCTTGGTTTTTTATTCCGCCTGCTGTCGTCAGTTGTGTTGTGTCGACCAATCAGCTCCCTCTAGCCACTCGGGTCTTTTCCAGGTGTACCTAGTTGTCGCCTCACCTTGCTGGTATTTAATTTGGAGTTTCTTGGTTGCTTTCTACCTCGGTCCCATCATTTTTTCTTCCTTTCTGGATCTCCCCTTTGTTACTCATAAAACCATAAGACATTTTCTCAATATCGTGTCTGAAGCCAGAAAGCATGCAGCCTTTTGCTTCCGGAAGTCCGCCAGGGTTTCCCTCTTATCTAACAGTCGTCGACCCGCCAACTCTCCAGCCGTAATGAGACTTTTTCCCTTCCAGGCGCTCGTCCAGCGGCGTCACTCCCCTCTTAAAAAAAAAAAAACAAAAAAAAAAAACACGGCGGGAACTGGAATTTTCTGCTGGGATCAAAACAAGTCGAGAGTTGTAACGGCTTCGAGTTTCCGATGTAGACAATGTGCCAGATTTCAGCGCCTTGAGGGACACCGTCGCGTCACAATGGACGCTCTGTCTGAGAAATAACAAGCACACACCCATGTACTCGCCTACACAAAATGGTGGGCAGTAACAAAGTACAAATACTTAATTACTGTACTTCAAGTATCTGTAATGTGAAAATAAATGTCACATTTGACAGACGAGAGCATCGTTAACCCTGGCAAATATGAAAAATAAAATGAATACTACGTCATAATGCATTTACGCGGTTAAATCTCCCGGTAGCTGAAATACATCTCACTTGGTCGTCGCTGGGCTTTTCCGACAACGAGGCGCTCTAGAATGGCCACGCCAGCAGACTATCTGAAGGGAAGATTCCTTATGGGGCTGCAAGTATAGCTAGCTAGCTAACGGCTAACTCAATCTATAACTCGTTTTTTTTTTCTTTCTGACTGTCTTGTCAGCCATTGCGCTGTTAATGTCCCATCCTCCTTGGAAGAACATGAACCCCGATGGTAGGAATGATATGCAAATTATGGGAATACTTGACGACGCCAACTGGCATTTTTACAGCAGTCCGAAATAGTGTAGCGCGCGCGTGATGTCACAGGGATCACGCAAAGCGGTCCAAAATGTTCAATATGGCTGTGAGTTTTGACACTTGCCGTATTTTCTGGACTTTAAGGCGCACCTGTATATAAGCCCTAACAACCCTTTTTTTGAAAAAAAACAAAAAAAAACCGATATACACCAGGCTATATGCCGCAGTTTTCTATCTTGAAAAAAACAGAACAATTTTGTACCGTCAAATTAAATAAATAACAGACTGTTAAAACCGTGCCTTTTAACACGGAAAAAAAAAAATCGAGATTTATTTAGCGTATTTTCTAAACTATAGAGCGCCCCTAGTGGTGAAAGACAAATACAACGAAAAGCTGCACCGTTGTATTAGCCGCACGGTTCAAAATCTAGGAAAAAAGTAACAGCTTTTAGTCCGGAAAATACGGTATACTTCTCCTCAAGTTTAATTGAATCAAGTGATGGAGTTTAATCCGTATTTTTATTTTTTTTTTACCCGAGTCAAGTAACTGTACTTCTACTGAAGTACTTCTTTGGTCACCTCTGCTTTCCACCGTTGCTGCCACTCACAGTGTTTATTCACGCTCTTCGGAAACGTACGATATTCCAGTGGCTTTAACTGTGGAATCTTTTGTCATTCCTGTGTGTCAAAAGTGATGGCATGCGTGTCTCTGCATATCCTGCTCAGGTGGAAATGTGTGTTCTGGAGCTGCTTTTGTTTTGGAGGGTAAAGTTCAGGGAGGAGTAATTGGTGTGTGTGTGTGTGTGTGTGTGTGCGTGTGTCTCTTCGGGGTCAGGCATCCCATTAGTAAGACATCCCCCGGCTGTAATTGCCCGGCCGCAAGCAGACACCCTGACAGCTCTGTAATCTACACGTTCCAGCCCGCACTCAACATGGTGGGCGTGCTTCTGGAGTGAGTAGCTAATGTTAGTTTTATGACGCCAAATTAGGTCGCTTCTCATGTTTGGTGGCTCCTTGCGCTCAAGTGCGGGGGCGTCGGCGGGGGGAACAAGTGAGCAGGCAGGTTGCGGTTGGGACCAACGAACGTTGGATTTCGTAGAGTGGGCGTAAATGTGAGCCCGTCTTTGAAAGGAATTTGAAAGATGTTTTTGATTTTTCTAGTTGCTACCACAGATGTTTCCCAAAACAAATGTGATTTGGGTTCCCAAGGCACGGTGGGCACGTGGTTAGTGTGTTTGCTTCACGGGCGATAGATTCTGGGTTGGAGTGTGGGCTCGGTGAGGTTAATTGGAGACTCTTAATGGCCTTCTCGGACTACACGACCTTTCGATAATAAATAAATTGACTGAATACATTTGATTAACTCATTCACTGCCATTGACGGATATAGACGTCAAAAAGTCCTTTCATTTTACCTTCGCTGACTGTGAATGAGTTCATGACACCACGTTTGCTGAGCGTTCGTTCACCAAAAATGAGCTCCAGCTCACTCGCGAAGCTCCACAGTGGCCTTGAAGTCGACCTAATCAGAATGACACTCCACATTTTCTCTCAAATCTCACAGCACCACAAAGTTCAAACAACGTGTGTGCGTGTGTTGCTGATTAAACATTACCAGGACGCCTGCGGCAGTTTCGGACACTGTATCAACTCAAGTCCCCCTAACCCTCCCTTTGGCTTTTCAACTTGGGATTTGACTCGCGATACATTTGTGTCTACCCGAAAACGTGGGATTAGGCAACGCTCCGCAAAGCCTTTCAAACGGGCTTCCCTATGAATTATTGACATGCGGTTCCGTGCAGCTGCACAAGCCAAAGTTATCTCCGGCGAGTCGCTGAATGAAGAAACTGCAACGGATTCCCTGATGGGGAAAAAGGCGAGAGAAGCGTCCAGGTATAGCGCAAAATGAGAGAAGGAAGGGAATGCTTTCATCTTGCCACTGGAGCGGCTTATCTGAGAGGCCCTGGCCCCGCTATCTCCAGTAAAGCAACAATGTCTGCGCCATTCGGTTTTCTTCCTGTTAAACATTACTCGCAAGAATTCACATTTGTGCTGTGTGCGACTGGTATTGTGAAATCTGCCTGGCAACACAAGCTATCTGAATTCTGATTGGATAAAAACTCTCACCTAAATATACAACACTGGGATATAATATGTGAAGAATATGATCATTTTTTTTTTCGATTATTTAGGGCCAGGAGAGAGTCTTGAAGGCCTTGACCGCCCGCCACTGCTGTGTGTGCGTGTTTGTTTTGAACAATGAGGACATGGTTGGAGAATATAAATCAGATAGCATCGGGTTTAGCTTACGGGTGTCCTGATACTTTTTTACTTCCCATACGAGACAGATATTGCAGCCGTAAGTTCTGTCCGATACCGGTATCGATTCGATGCGATATCACCAATATCAAATTGTCTCGCTTTGAACCTTGCCTCTCTGTGCTGCTTGATCCATCCGCTCCTGCTCGCTGCCTCAGGTCAGCTGAGGCAGCTGCTCCCGAAGGCACCCAAATCGAAATGGAAGCTTGGAGGGGATAGAGAGACTTTTCTATTGCTGGTTCCAGTTTATGGAGCCACATCCCAGTGCACATTAAGCAAGCATCTTCACTATCCAGTTTCAAAAGCCGCCTTAAAAGCCATTTATATTCTTTGGCTTTCAACACAGCTTGAGACTCTGCCCTTTTTTTTTTTTTTTTTTTTTTTTTTTTTTGAGCAGCGTGTGCGTTTTTAGTGTTGAAACGTGGTCATTGCTTGATTCTTTCTAATTGACGTTATATTCGATTGTCTTGCGTTGGATTGTTTTGGTCACCTCACCTCATCGGAGATAAAAAAAAAACAATGATTTTAATTGAAATTGAATAAAAGCATTAAAACAAAATATGTCTTTGACACACCACAATATTTAGAAAATAAAACATTAACAAGGTTTATTCATTTAATTTTTTTCAAGTTCGGCGGGCCGGATTGAAACGTTTAACGGGCCGCATGTGGCCCCTGGGCCGTAGTTTGCCCACGCCTGGTATAGCGGGAAACAAAAATGGGGTGAAAAATTCTAATTGGCAAAACAGTCAGACAGTGACAAGCAGACCATCACAAACACACGCACACACACACCCCCACTTCTGAACACGCTCACACTCCAACACGTGCACCCCCTCATGCACACACACCCCCCACACACACACACACCTGTGCATGCACATACACACTGATGGGTGACACAGGAGTGGATCTTGACTTCCGCCCTATCCCATTCTCACAGAAATGTCCTGTACCGTCCTGTTCGGATCAAAGTAAAAAATAAATAATTAAATACATTTTTACAAATCCTGTCCTGCTCCCATTCACAAAGACTCCCATTTCCATACCGTTCCCATTTCCGGAGTTCAGCTATATCTAAAAAAAAAAAAAAAAAAGTTTGTCGCTCGACCGCTCCCATCTGCTCCCGTGAACTTTTTCTCACGTACATCTCAATCCTGTGACTAAAGGTGAACTTGACTCCCATCCCGTGGGATTCCCCCAAAAATATCAGCCTCTCACACACTCACATTTACTCCCAAGCTCACACACAGATACACCCTTTTCCCCATTGGCGTTGACGAAACACGTGAACAAGTTTACTGGACAACAAGTGCAAAGCATCTTGTCTCACTTAGAAAACTTGTTTTGCAGCCTCGCATGTGCGCGCGTGAAACAAGCGGCCCGTTTCAGCAGCTCTCTGTTATATTTTGGACGTACCCTAGCGACGGAGCTGTTTCTGCTTACCCCTCACACCCCCCCCCCACCCACCCCGCCCTCTGGCCCAAAATGCTGCAGGCTGCTCTTTTTTTTTGTTTTTTTTCACGTGTGTGGGGGTGTGCGTGTGTGTGTGTGTATGGCACATCTGCTTTGCATTGCATACGGGATCAGTCGGGATTCTGCTACAGCCCAAGTGGGTGCAATGGGTGAAGACGAAGAATCCGGAGGTAGCAACAGGGGTCCGATAAATTGGGTCCACCTGGGCGACATGAATGGATGTTTGATATAAAAATACAAAAAAAAAAAAAAATGTTATAGAGCTATAAAGGTTTGCCAGAGCATGGACACCCCCCCCTCCTTAACCCCCCCCTGAAGACGAACAATGGGGCAAGGCAAGTTTATGTTGATTGTAACGGAGCGTGTTGAGGATGGAGAAGGTGGGAGATGGTTCAAGCAAAACAAGATGGAGGGTCACTGGGTTTGTCTGGCCATGACCCTCCTCATCTACCTTTTTTTATTTTTATTTTATTTTTTTAAATATAGCCTCATTCCTGCCCGTGGCTGTTCCCGTCATCTCGCGGGGCGCTCTCACACCGGTGCCAGCTAATTACTGGCCTTCACCGCAAGATTATTTATCGCGGTCTGACTGACAAGTGGAGGAGAGGTGAGAGACGCATTCACTTCCCCATTGCAGTGAAACATTTGGCATGCGCCGTGTGTGCACGTCGGTACGTGTACAGCGTGCACGCGTGTTGCTACATTTCTTTGAGACGAAATGTGGCAAATGTTCCAATGAGAAAGCAGCTGGTATTGAATTGAGAATGAGGCCGCAAACAGGAAGCGTGAAAATCCAGCTTCCTGTCGGATCGTCCGCTGGCGTGGCTGCGTTAGAGCGCCTCGTTGTCAGCTGTGAATGCAAGCATGTCACACAGAGACAGATGAGCAAGCCAGGGGGAATTGTTTTTGTTTTTTTGAAAGTCATACTTCACAGCCAGCATGTGGACTGAGGCTCCACGCTGGCGTGGCCGCTTCAAAACGCCTCGTTGTTGCGGTGTGGAAACTCCCCAAGGCGACATAATTGTTGTTTTGTTTGTTAGCAGGATTACTACAAAAAAAAAAAAAAAACGACAAACTTGATTTCCCTGAAATTTGAATGAAAAATGCGTCCTGATTCGCCGCCAAACATCCACCACGCTCTTCCCTGACGTATGTAGCGTGTATACGGAGCCTACCGGGACGTCCACGGATTACAGCGTCGCGTTCCTAACCCAGGAGCCTCATTGATTTTTTTTTTTTTTTTTAATATTTTTTTTTAATGCTGCCTGACACCAGACAGTGTCAAACCAGTACGTTACTTTGCGTTCCAGTTTCCACACACACACACACACACAGGCTGGCACGTGCACAAAGGTCGACATTGTTAGCCATATTTGCAACCACACGGCACATCAACGCGCCATCTGCGTCGACGCCGCAAACCAGCTAATAACATGCTAGGGTACCCTTGACAAAACAAAAACTTTTGCACAGACAGCAAGTACATGGAAGCCAGTGAGGAGAATTTCCTCTCCCGTTTCTCCCGTGTCTCCCTCTCCTCCTGATTGATTGACTGACTGGTGAGGGAAGTGACATATACCCAAAACTGGTCGCCAGCCAATCATCAGAACCTACAGAAAAAAAAAATCACCCAGAAAAGTTTCAACTTATTAAAACACTTTTTGACCACCTTTTAAACCACAAATTCATGCATGTACCTTTAAAAGGCGGGGCCTAGTCGGGTGTAGTGTGACATCACCGAATGGGTGTGCGTGTGCGTGTGAGCTGTGGCCGACAGCAGCGACTGCACTTTTAATAAACGACTGTTGCCGTCTTTTCCCACATATGCAGTAAAAACTAAGGTCTGGACGATATCGATTTTTTTTTTTTTTTTTTTGAGGCCGTTCCTGATTCTCGTATTTGGCAAAATGAAATTCAGACGGCCAATTAAATGAATACATAGTGAATAAAACAACTTCTCTTTTAGTCTCTTAATCGGCACTATTCGAATGTTTACATCACTTTGTCCTTTAGTACTTGAGTGGAAAATATTATTTTGGAATGGCAATAGTTTGGCCTATATTGTAACGTGAAAAAAAATTAAAAATCTGTGCAATCACCTGATTTTTTTTGTTTTTTAATTTTTTTTAGAGGAGCTCATCTTGGCCTCTTATCATTTCCGTCTTAGTAAAAACCCTTAAAGGGGGTGTGAACGATGAAGTGGGTGAACACCGCACATTTACACGTGTGGTTTTGAGTACACACACACACACACACACCCCCACCCCCACGCGCACACGCACACACACATGGATGTGGTTAATATCCAGGTGGAGCGTGTGTTCCAAAGTTCTAGTTCAAGACAAAAATCTGCTCCTTGTCCCTTTTTGACCTGACATGCAAGCACACATGCCACACACACACACACACACACCCCGACACACTTTAGCCCTGTAGGCAGTGATATGAGAGCCAGTTGGTGTTTTTGCAGCACTTAGCGAGCCCGTATTCCCTTACCACAACAATATCCAATCACCTGCCAGCTCCTGACCTCTGAACCCTGTCACACAGTCAAAAAGGGGAGTTGGGGGTCTTCGAGGGGGGGGGGGGCTGGGGCGGTGTGGGAGGGGGATATGATGTTGCATACGAGGGAGGGGGTATGGGGGGGGATTCGAAGGGTGGTCCATGGTGAAAGTGAAGGAGGAAAGGCATCGATGCACAACATTTCAGAACATCGTTTCATCACATGTGCAGACACACGAACCTCCCCCAGGGCGTTTTTTTTTTTTCTCTCCTCTTGGTCATCATCTTCATCCTCTCATTTTTCCGCCACCGAGCACAAATGGGTTTTATGTTTGTGAATTACAAATCGCTTGGTGGACAGATTTTCCTCAACTTAAACTTTCCTTATATCCTTGTCTCTGTTTTGGAAATAACAAAATTAAAGAACAGTCGCATTGCTGTCAGAGCGATCTTAGACTTTTTTTTTTTTTTAATCCCTCCCTTAAAACAATATCTCAAAATGCAAAACAGCTCAACTATGAGAAGATGCTTGTCTATCACGGGCAATTACTATAAAATTATATTATGAGCCGAGCACACAAGGGTGCAAATACTGACACACTCACGTGCACCCCCGCACACGCACACACACACACACACACTGAAATGCACTCACTTGGCCTGTTTTATATGGCTGGTAAAGGATTACATTAGTCAGTGAGCACATTAAACAGCATCAGATAGTAGCTAGCGTGTGTGCGGGTGTGTGTGTGCGTGTGTATAATAATCATGACTCAGCACTTTGTGGTCGCTCAGAAGCACTAAGGGAAGCAAATTAAATAAGTGTGTCTCTGCCCGTGTGTATGTGTGTGTGTGTGTGTGTCCTCTCTGTTCTCTGCCATGTCTTCACTGTAAATATTGCACGTCAGCAGGCAACAGAAGAAGGGGCGTTAAACTCCTGTCCTCAAGGGCTGCTATTCTGCATGATTTAAAAATGTCACTCCTTCAACTCACTTGATTCAAATAATCAGGATGGTTGGGGTGTGTTCGCGTGTGTGTGTGTGAGTGTGTTTCGTCACCCTGACCACCTCCGTTGAAAAACAAAAACTTGTGGCTCCGCCCCTACCTGACCGTGAGATGGGCCAGCAGCTGTCGGCGTGGCAAGGCCTCGCTTGCTCACGGTCCAGCATGTCACACCGCTTAACGGGGACTCAGCACATGTAAGCGGAAGGATTAAGGACGCGGTCGTCACACGAACGGGCCAGACTTGACTCAAGTGTCATCACCTGCATAAGCACGGGATGGGCACGCAGAGTATGTCAAGTGAAGATGATGGACAGGGCGAGTGGGGCGTATAAAGTCCGGTGTTGTGTGAGGATAACTCAGTGGACTCAACATTAGTTATCAATTGACATGTCTCATAATATTACATTTCCACCCAAAAAAAAAAGAAAAAATTATTTAAATGAATTAAAATTGTGTTAAAAGTGTAATTTGAATTTTTGGTAATAAATTTAATTTTAAAAAAAGTCTGTTACAATACATAGCCTAAAAGAGTGAATAATTATATTATTTATATGACAATTATCCCCCCAGACACACATTGATTTTTATTTTTTTATTTCTCATAATATTATGACTTTATACACTTTTTTTCTTAGAGGGATGACAATTTTAAAATTTGTAGAATAATTTTAAGAATAGGAGAAAAAAAAATAGGCTTCAACTTCATTCTCAAAACGTATTTTTTTAAATCCGACTTTAAACTTTTACTATTGGAACTTGTTTTTTTATTATTATAATATTTTATTTAGATTGATTTTTATACTTAATATTTTTATCCTGTTCGAATAATTCTTATTATTCTTATAATATTGCAACATTTCTTTCTCCCCTAAAATATACTGATGTATTTTTACAATTTCTCCTGTCTTATAAACAAACTTTATATTTTACATTTTTGCCTTGTAAAAAAAATACATATTTATTCTTGTAATATAACCTTAAAAATAGTCATGTTATTATGAAAAAATATTCATGTAACACTGTTTTTTCTTGAATTTTTTTTTTTAAAACCAACTTTACTCATGTAATATAACATAAAATGTTCTTTCTTGGATTTTTCTTGTGATATGACTTTTTTCTTGAAACAAATAGAACTTCATTAACCTAATCTAAGAAACGGCAAACGATAATAACCTGTTTACTGTAGCCTATATTATTTTTAAAAAAATCTAATATTTTATTATAATATACTGTATAAATACAGTATATTACAAAAAAATGACATTGAATTCAAGTCATGTCTTACAGTTGCCAGCAGTTTGTTTTGCGAGTCCGCAACACAGACAAAAGTGGACAAAAGGCGAGCAGGTGTTGTTTACACGCGCGCTGGTATGCACTCTTGTCACTCTGCATGTTCTTGTCAGCGTGCCAAGCCAGAACAAGTCAGGTGAGCTGAAGGCAGAATTTATGAACGAGCCACTTGTTATGAGCAGCTCGCCGCTGCCTTGTGTCAGTATTACAGTAATTACCCGGCGGCTATGTGCTAAAATAGAAGTTCGGAGTGACGACTTGGGAAAACGAAGCAGGCGCCAGGCCACAAACGGCTGCATGTGAACATTGCACACAAGGTAGCCCAAAACGAAGCAGACGCGCTTTGTTTTTTTTTGTTAAGAAGCCGAATGACGACGGCAGCTGGATTGGAGGCACTTTGGTAATTGCAAAGTGGTTTAGAAGAGAAACCAGTGCTCAATATGCACCATAGCAGATGGCATTTGATTTCATTTCTTAATAGGATGCTCGAAACGAGATGCTCATCGCTGGCTCCGGGCAGCCGCATGTTTTTCTCTTAAACGTCCTGTTGTAGTTTGATTTGGATTTAGTCACAATTTTCGGATGGCTTCAATTTTCTTTTATTTTTTTCTTATGATTGTCTTTATGATAACTGTACCCTCCTGTTACATTATATTTTGAAAAAAAATATATGAATATATATATATATATATATATATATATATATATTTTTTTTTTTTTAAAGAAATTAATATATATATTTTTTTGTTGTTGTTTGTTTTGTTTTTTTGTTTTTAAGAAATAAAAAAAAGGGGGGAATAATACCAGTAGGTCTATTTGTTGCACAACATAACAACATAGAGCCTTGCTCTGAACCCTGCGGAACTCCATGAGCTTCAATGCGTGTACCCCCTCCCCCCGGCGAGAAAACACAATAAAGTCTTGTTTTTAATTAAAATCCGAAGGAGGTTTATTGTATCACCCTGACATCCGTTGGACACGAAACAAACCAGAGAAGACAACATGTTGTAATATGTCTTGACACAGTGCGGGGGGAACAGCTGGCTGGGGAGGTTATACGGTACACGGGGGAGCAGGAATTGATGGTCAATGAAGAAAGTTGGCCATGGATTCAACTCGACAAGAAGGACTCAATCGAGCAGTGAGTGCAGAGGAGCCTTCCCACTTAGTTACTAATGACCAACCTACTTACCTACATCTACATCTACGTTGCGATTTCCTAATTACCAAACTGCCTAACGACGTACTTACCAATCTCCCTACCTACCCACCCAAACAAGACGGAATATTCTTCAATGCCCATGTCTGTGGCCTGATCTCAACCCAATAGAGCATGTTTTCTCATTTAACAACAAAGAGCACAAGATATGTATTCTTCAGTGCTGCATATGTGATCCCCAACCATCAGAGGAAACAGCTGCACGGCGTCCGCATGCGTCGGAAGAGGCGGGACTGGCAAGATAACCCAGGACCTCTTAGACAGGAAGCTTTGCGAGGAGCCTCAGGAAGCGGCGCTCGGGGCCTCGATGTGCAAAAACTTACATATCAAAATAAACAGCACTCAGGTGCACAAACACAATGACATTGTCGCCTTGCCTTTTTTTCCTTTTTTTTTTTTTTTATGAGGCAGTTGAAGTGTTTTGACTGCAAGTCTGTGCAGTAAGTACCGGGCCTGGCAGTTGCATGATAGCGTGCAGCGTTTTAATGTGGCATCCATCAATCAGTCAACGTTGGCTCTGGATTGAGCCCCAAAACTCGGGAGTGAATCTCTATTAAAACTCAACCCGAGGCTGAAGGAGGAGAAACTGGCAGCATGCCTCCTTTTAGCTACAGGAGAGGAAGCAGCCCGAGTGATTTTATAGTTACTCCTTCCTGCTAAGACTTACATTTAAGTCCATTCAAACAACAAAAGGCAACACACAGATGACAAAAGCAACAAACAAAAAAAAAGGACTACAATGTTCATGCCAGGCCAGTAGTTGGCAAAGTCACTTTTAAAGAAACAGATCAAATCAACAATATCCATCTATGTATCTATCTGTCTGGCTAGCATCTAACGCTCAAGCTAGCCATCTACTTGTAGCTAACCAGCTAATCATCGATCGGTCGGTCGGTCAGTCTGTCTGTCTCCACCTCTCAATTTGTCTGTCTTTCTGGCTAGCTAGCATCTAGCTATCAAGCTAGCCATCTACTTGTCGCTAACAAGCTAATCATCGATCGGTCTGTCTGTTTGGCTAGCTAGCATCTTACTATCAAGCTAGCCATCTACTTGTAGCTAACCAGCTAATCATCTGTCTGTCTCTTATCGGTCTGTCTCTCTAACCAGCTAGCTAACATCTAGCTATCAAGCTAGCCATCTACTTGTAGCTAACCATCTATCTTGCCATCAATTTATCTGCCAACCTACTATTTAATGCTAACCTACCTACTTGCTGTCAACTGTATCTACTGACATACGAATCTAGATAAGCCTGCCCACCACAACACAATTCTTAATCCATTTTTATAGGAGTCCTCCAGCATCGGGCACACTTTCAGCCCAGATGTCAAAATGCTGGCAAGAGTGTGTCCCAAACGTGGCATGCAGACGCCAAATGCCACTGCGACGGTCTATTGTCAAAACAGGTTATCCTCCAGGGTAGCAACGCATTCCTGACGCCTTTGCGACATCTCAATGTGGCCCTCTGCGATGAATCCATAAATTGTGATTCGAGGATGAGTGTCACTCGGCCTGTTGACGCTAGCAAATTGTCACCGCTACAAATCAACAGAAATGAGCAGCTTGCACACACTTGAAAGACCAAAACCAAGACCAAATCATCCCCGGGGCTTTTCTGGTCACACTAAACCTCATGCGACTTCAAACGACATGGCAACTAGCAAAATAACAGGAAGAAATGGCCAGATCAAAAACAAAACACACACACACAAAACAAAAAACAGCATTATTATTTAAAAAAAAAAAAAGCCTTCCTGTGTGGAGTTTGCATGTTCTCCCCGTGCCTGTGTTGCTTTTCTCCGGGTTCCCATATCCCAAAAAGATGCATGGCAGGTTGATTGGAACACTCTAAATTGTGATTGTGAGTGGTTGTCCGTCTTTGCGTGCCCTGCGATTGGCTGGCAACCAATTCAGGGTGTCTCCCGACTACCGCCCGAAGATCAAATTTATTTAGCGTATTTTCTGAACTATTGAGCGCCCCCTACCAGTAAAAGAAAAACCCACAGAAAAGCCGCAACGTTATATTAGCCGCACGGTTCAAAATCTCGGAAAAAAAAGTTGCGGCTTAAAGTCCTCAAAATACGGTAAATATCCATAAGGTGAACAAAAATGCTTCCACTGCTCCACCAAAAAAAACAACGAGGAGCCAAAACAGAAACAAAGTAGGGAAAAACCTCCAAAAAAAAGTCTGTTTAAAAAAAAAAAAATGTAAGGCAGTCTGTTGACAATATGGTTCTGAGTTCTCCACTGTGCCACCAAGAAAAAGGAGATAACTAATAAACAGTACAATACGGAAAGATTCATTTTCATTCATTTTGCAAATGAACCACTACTCTTCATCCAATCCAAAATACCAACGCAGTAAAATAACGCCACTTTTCCACCGCCACTTGCACCGAATGCAAAATGGCCAGCGGTTACTAATAATAAATAAGCTGCCTTTCACATGCAATCCAATCAGCGCCAGGCGCGGGGTGAACGAGGCCCAGCTGTGTTATCGTTGGTGTCCGAACGAAGCCCGGCCGTCAAAAAGCTGGCAAAGTGACACGCGTATATGCACAATGGCTAATTACTGCCAGTTAGCCCGCTCATTTATGGCTATTACCGCCAAAACGACTTCCTCCGCTGCCCGGCGGGATTCGCGTCAAGCTGAAAATGCCCTTTTGAGTTTTCGAGCGCCATTTAGTATTTCAAGCAAGCGTCCAAATGGCTGAAACTTTATTGGCGACACCTGCGGCATTTGACAGTTGAGGTGTTTATTACAGACGCGGGCGGCCGCCCCCGTCTATAAAAGGGTTCCATTTAAATACGATGAATAATTTACAGCTCCGGCTTGTGTCAGCCCGGCAACACTTAGGAGTTTATTTTACCAACTTAGTCATATGGAAAGCGCTTTGTTACAGCTCCAGCTGTTGTGAAAGGCGCTATGCAAATCAAGTTGGATTGTAGCGGACAATTAAAATCCAAGTTAAGGTTTGGCGAAAATAATTTGTGTTTCAAAGGTGAAAAACGTTGACGTCCGCTCTTCTTTCTCATTCTGTGGTATTGCCCCCCCCCCTCTTGTAATGGTATGCCCCAGTAGCAAGTGGGAGGCACGGGTTACGCCAGGCGTGGGCAAACTACGGCCCAGGGGCAACATGCGGCCCGTTAAACCTTTTAATCCGGCCCGCCAAACTTGGAAAAAATTAAATGAATAAACCTTGTTAATGTTTTATTTTACTCTGGTGTGTCAAAGACATATTTTGTTGTAATCCTTTTGTTCACTTTCATTTAAAATTTAAAAAAAAAATTCTCAGATGAGGTGAGGTTACCAAAACCCACGCCCCGCCCCTAAAATGGGCGTCTGGGGGGCGGACCGTTCCGGAAATTGTATCTTTTAATTGTTTTTTTTTTCTTCAGATAACAATCAAGCGCGGACGATTTAATCGGCCGATACGAACACATTGGCCAATTTATGCTGATGATTATTAAATAAAAAAATATTACTACATGAGACAAAGATAATGTCATTCAAACAATCCTCCCAAGAATAAATTTTGAAAAAAAAAATCTAATTTTGGTCGATTTTTCTCTCAGTAGTATTCTTGTACAAATACTAAAGGTCAAAATATTGCAAAACGGTCTAATCTTCTGCTTGAAATTCAGATCTTTATTTTTTTAAGGGACATATGTAGAAGCTAATTTATTGATTTTTTTTTTCTTTTATTTTTATAATATTTCATTAGGTATTTAATCACTTATCGGAATTCACATTGGCCTCAAAAATATTTGGTCGGGAACTTGTTTTATTCTGCTTTCACAAAACAGTGTTGCTATTTTTCCTTATTAAAAACACATTACAAAATTAATTTGTGTTTTATGGGCTGCTGGTACAGCTTTATGGCAATTCAATTTATGACAATGGGGAATATGTTTTGAAATGCAAGTAAATTCACTTTACGAGGTTGGTCATGGAACAAATTAAATTCATAAGTCGAGGCACCACGCTATGTTTAAAGGCGATGTTTTTTTCCCTGCGGGGGTGGGCTCGATGTAACCTTCTTTGCTACAGCTGCTTGTGAGGTGAGGCGTCAAACTGTTGCTCAAGGACGCCCCGTATATAGGGTACGCTCGGGATCTGATGTGATCGTCAGGGTGGGCCGCCTCATCACATTGTTTGGTCTCGGCCGAGGGTCCCGCCGGGAAGCGCACATCCACTCAGCACGCTTACGTACAAACATGTCTGGACCCTCTACGGCCGAACTGCCAAAACACACAGAGTCATCACACGAGCTGCTCTGGGTTTTGTCAAACACATGCACGCGCGCGCACACACACACATGTATGCCCACGGGGGTTATACGAATACACACGCGTTCGCGCAAGCAGCTAATGCATGCGCACACAAGAGACCGCGATAAGAGCTCGAGCTCTTAACCTTAACCAGTGCGCTCAATCACTTGCTTTGTGTGTGCGTGTGTGAGTTTCGACCGAGACCTTTTTCCTTTTTCATCTCTGACAAACCAGTCCGACCACACAAATATCTACACACACGAGACGAGAATGATTTGTGAAAATAACTTCCAGGGACGCAGCGCCCCGAGCAAATACTGATCAATGATTGGTCCAGAAGGCGGAAGTAGCACACGAAAGCGGGACTCTGCGCCTGACTGATTTGAAAACACTAAACCTGACTTTAAAAAAAAAACTAATTTGAAAGCCTAACTTTAAACTTGAACAAGGACTTGAAAACTTGAAACCCTACCTTCAAACCTGACTTGTAAACGTCATTTGAAACCCTAACACTGAATTGAAACCTGAAATCTTAACCCTAATTCGAAACATGTGAAATTCCAACCTTCACTTTAAAACCGACTTTGAAACCCTAAACCTACCAGGAAAACCCAACCTTGACTTAAAACCTGACTTAAAGTCATAATTAAAAAAATAAATAAATAAAATATAATTATCTCATTTACTACCATTGACGGCTAAAGACGTCAAAGATGCATTTTTCTTACAGCTCTTATCCCTGATTTAAAACAATCCGATTGATTGTTTCACATACAGTCCTAAAATGTCGGTAGGGTGTTGTGCTTTGAATGTCCTTTTTTTTTTTTTTCTTTTTTTCCCCACCCTCCTTCAACTGTTGCTCAATGTTGAGACAAAGGCGTGTTCTGGAGTTTGTGTGAACGCCAAGCAGAGATTGTTGTGGAGATTTGACAGATTAAAGCTGCAAAGTGTCTGCGGTTAGCTCTTTTGTTCACGGCTCCAGCACTGTTACGTGCTTTACGGCACGCTACAGTTTTGTTAACATGCAACGGCAACCGACAATCCACAGTGTCATCGTCGCAACATTCCAAACATCGTAGTTTACAGAACCTAATTTGAAACGCTACACCTGACACGGAACCCTACTTTGAAATGCCGCCTTGGAATCTTAACACTTGTTTTAAACCAGGCGTGGGCAAACTATGGCTCGGGGGCCACATGCGGCCCGTTAAATGTTTTAATCCGGCCCGCCGAACTATGAAAAAATTAAATGAATGAAGCTTGTTAATGTTTTATTTTCTAAATACTGTGGTTTTTCAAAGACATATATATTGTTGTCATGTCTATCCCGAGGAGATGGTGAAGGTGGGAGGAGAGATAGCGATAAATGGAAAGAGGGAAGGAGGGAGGTGTGGATGAATGGAGTAGGAGGGGGACAGGACAAGGAGCCCAAAAAAAAAAAAAAAAGACTGACGGTGGAACTTTTCCAAAAAAGCAGATTCTGGAATGTTGGCGTAAGGTGCCACATGAAGCTGGAAGTATTTGCTAGTGCGTCGCCACGGCAACAGGACAATCTAAGCCTTTCTCAGGCCGAGCCAGAACAATAAGAGCGAGCGCGGCTTTGGGATATGACAAGAATGTGGTCAATTAAAAAAAGGCCTGCGCGGAGAAACAAACAAACAACAGACATGTGCCCACGTGCACACACATGCGCATACACACGCTCACTCAGCTGTTAGTTGAATAACTTGTTAGTTAGTTAGTTGGTTAGTTAGTAAGAAATCCTGATCCAAACTTGAAACCTTATTTTGAAAACATAACCCTAAAATGCTATGTCAATACCCTAAAGCAGAGGTGGGCCACAATGGGTTCTAAAATTTGACAGAGGGGCCGGCCGGACCAGGAGCAGATGGATGGATGGTTTTGGTCACCTCACCTCATCGGAGAAAAAAAAGACATTACAACAAAATATCTGTGTTTGACACACCACGGTATTTAGAAAATAAAACATTAAGGTTTATTCATTTAATTTTTTTCAAGTTCGGCGGCCCGGATTAAAACGGGCCGCATGTGGCCCCCGGGCCGTAGTTTGCCCACGCCTGCCCTAAACCTAGACTTGAAACTCTCAAACTGACTTGAAAACATAATTGAAAACTATGATCCCGACTTTAAAACCCATCACCTGACTTGGAAAATGACATTTAAAGCTGATATGGAAACCCTAACCCTGATTTAAAACCCTATTCAGAAACTCTTAACTCTGACTTGCAACCCTAACCCCAAATTGATACCCTAACCCTGACTTCAAACCCTAACATGAAAGCCCAACTCGAAACACTAAACCTGACTGAAAAACAACATTTCAAACCCTAACCCTGACCTGATTGAAACCTTACCTTGAAATCCAAACTCTGAGGAGAAAACTTGAAACCACAACCCTACCTTGAAACCCTACCCCCCCTACTTGAAACTAACTAACCCAACTTAATCGCCCTATATCAAATCTTAACTTCAAAACCCAACTTTAAAACCCCCTAATCCTGACTTCAAACTCTAATACCAAAACCTAAGCTAGACTTGAACTCCTACTTTAAAACCCTAACTCAAAGACGCCGGCTATTTTTGTCTGAAGTGCGTCCCAAAGTCAAGAGACGCTGGCTAATTAGCACCATCCAGACGCATCACGGCCTCTTGCCCCAAGGGGGGGGGGACCAAAACAATTTATGGCCACTTTCACCTTCTTTCATCGTGCTCGTCAAAGTGACCGTCACAAGGACGCCTCGGAGACGGACGACATCGTGGAGCGTTTAAATTGCGAAATTCTAGAGTGCAAACACACAACCATGGATGTCTGACACGCTTCCCCCCCAACTGCGGTATCACGATACCGTGCGATCACTATCAAACTATCATGTGGATTTTTTTTATCAGGCACTCGGTGGTGATTCCAAACCCCCGCTGTGTGAATGCTGTGGTCCACTTGGTCTTCATTTAGTTACATGTCTGCTTTCATAGGCCGACCGTTTGCATGCGAGCCCCCCCCCCCCCCTGCCCACTAACCACTCAGTATTGATCACAGATCAGCTTTCATGGCCTTCTCAGTGGAGGTAGGGCTTAGCGTTCTGAGGACGATGGTGTGCTCATACAAGTGCAAGTAAGAGAAAGCAGAGTCAGGAGTTGCTAGTCTAATGTTTCATGGGCCACCATTCTATTTGTAACGCTCATAAATCCAATAAGAGCTCATCTTATAGCGACGCTATGTCATAAACTCAGCCTCGAAAAACAGCTTCAAAACCATTCGGATTCACTAGTTCACTATTCTTTTTTCATTTATTCATTTTTTTTAACCCTTTAGCTAAGCGGTGAGCCGAGTACAGTGGTGGCTTGAGATGCGGTTTTAAAGCTTGTAACTCAAAACATTTGGATCTCAAATCATTTCAACCATTGAAATGGATGGAAATACCGTTAATCGGTTAAAGCCTCCCAAAAAACAACATGCGTATTTGTTTTTAGTTTTTTTTAAGTCAGGAAAACAACTTAAAAAAATAATGACTGAAAGATGGATTTGATGATCCTTTCTTTAATACATTTTGTAAATGGAAATGTTAAGAAATAAATTGTTTTTTTTTTTGTGCAATAAGTATAAGTACTAGCACTTGGACTCACATCCAAAATCCACCTTCGATATTCGTTTACTGTTTAATCAGCGAGTCTCAAATCAGCTGTACTTTTGTCCAAAACGCTTTACCAAGCCTCCCTGATGTTTTTTTTTTAACATCTCAGCGTGTTCACTGAAGGCTAACGGAGCCGCGTCAACCTATTGGAAAGGTTTTCCTTTTTCGTTTCAAATAACTTACTTTAACCCAGGATCCCTCATTGTGCACCGGCCAACGGCACAGCAACAGTTGAATTTAATGATCATTTGAACGCAGCGCATTCTCACACACTACGCACGCTCCCCACTGTCGTAACCTTCACAGGTTTTGTGGTTTCCTATGATCTGTGTGGGCCATGAAGGCAACACGAGAGTACGTTGGAAGCAGCGGTAGTGAGAAGAGAAAAAATTACACTGTAAGCGACACACCGCTTGTTGTTTTTAAATTGACCCGATTTGGCTCGAATCTGAAAATTCCGATTCGTTTTCAACGGCTAATTCGCTTCTCCAGTCGAGTCACCCGCAATTCGTGCACAGCCCGATTAATTACCCTACAACCTGTCGTACGCTTGTGCTTTTCTCTCCTTGAACGTCCGACTCTTCCTCACTCGCTTCAAGACTCCTCACCTTCATCTTCCTCCTCCTGGCTTTGACTTCTTGATTGCCTCTGAAAGGCCCGGCTGGAATAACCAGCAAGTCCAAACACATGCTGACAAGCTGCCAGCTACACTTTTTTTTTTTTTGCACACACAAAACAACACAAACATACACTTATGCCCCCTCCCCAACACCAGGCCCCGCCCCCCTCCTAAGTGTGCTAAAACAAAAAAAAACACGCGCACACATTGAATGAGCGGGGTTGGGGAGGTTCCCCCCAGCTTTGCAGAGGTAAATGGAGTGGAACAGGTTAGCGTTGCTGCCATACACTGTCCCACCTGTACAAACATAGCTTGCACACACGCACACGCACGCACGCACGCACGCACACACACACACACACACACCAAATAGGCCTCCATCTGGAGTGAGGCACCTCTGGGTTTTAATAGCTATCGATCATTTTCCCTGGTGACATACTGACACTCGCCGCCCTGTTACTGCCAGCTGAGGACTCACATGCACAACCCCACACACACTCATACACACGCACACACTCACGCGTGTGCGTGTGTGTGTGCGTGTACATTGGAGTGCGCGCGGCTCATTGCCTTTGTTTTTTTTATTTCATTTACATAATCAGGCCCAGATGCACTCTGACAGATTAAATGACACTAGGACAACAAATAAATGAAAAACATCTTATTCCCTCTGTGGGAAAAGCCGTCTTGTGTTACCTTTAATAATTACGATAAGAATTGTTACAGCCGCGAGCAGTGATGAACAGGAAATAGGGACGCATTGATAAAAAAATTTTCAGTCGGAGAACAAGTTGAAGTGCTTAAATTGTGCGAGTCACCGATACTAAGTACTGAAACTTGATAAAAAAAAAAATGAAAAAATAAAATTATTATTGCACCTGATAGGGAAAATGTTCTCCGCTCTGGTCTAGCCGACAGAGCCACGTACATTTTAGTTTAGGAGTAATAGAGTCCCAGATATATGCCCTTGCCCGTAAAGTGCAAGTACATTTTCTATTATCCGTGTCAAGAGTGTGTAATTAGTGTAGTGCAGTCCATTGTCCCTGTGGCCCTTTGTCAGAAATCAGCGCTGGTTTAATGGCGGGAGGTTAACTCGTCCACTCCATCTGTCTGGGTCATCTTACCGGTCGCTATCTTCAGCGCGCCGTATCTAAATATGTCCTCCCCCACCGCCTTACTTGACGAGTAAATCAGTCCCCTGGCGCTGGCGAGCTCAGGGAGGCACCGAAAGAAGGATGAATCGCATCGTAAAAAAAAAAAAAACAGCACCGCCGTCTGATTTTTATTTTATTTTTTCTTTTACGGCTGCTAATGCAGTCTTTACACGCCGCGGTACAATGTCACACTGTGACGATCAATAAAGTCGGGTATAGTCTGATATAATGGGGTGGATTCACCAATGCGGTTGATTAAGGGAATTGCTACCGCCACGACGGTTTTCATTGCACGTTGTTTGATTAGTTGGATTATGGCACAAACTACAAAAAGTACGGTGCGCATTTGATTTATTTTCCATTGTAAAGGTTCAAAAAGTATCCTCCTTGCACACTTTTGGAGATCATGTTACCCTTGTGGTTTCAAGGCCGCCGCACCCCATACGCACGTCACGCACAGTGCGTAAGCACCATCCTCCGCGCTATCATCGAGTGCTCACGTCATGCGTGCACAGGTTCAGGGAGTCACGAAAAACATGTACAGAGAGGCGTTACGTATTCAGGATATTAAAAAAACTATAACTGTATTCCATTAATGTTGCAGAAAAACGTAATCAGATTACAGATATATTTAAGAAAAAAAAAAAGATTATTATGCAGAATTACATTTTTAATACAGGGAGAGAGTCGGCATAGTCGAATACTCGCCGCTCTCAAACTTGTTGGCCAAACAAGATTTTGTTAAGTGGATAACTTGGTCACAATATACCTCAACGGACATCCCACGTATTGATTCTTTTGTTGGCCAACAATTATATGACTGAAACAGGTCAATGGACGAGGGAATGGATGGTGACTGTTTTGGATCATATTCACTGCACGACTTAGTCATTTTAAATAAAATTTACAAAGAAACGTGTGAACTGATCCATCGATCTGTTGATCTATGTATCTAGCTAGCTAGACAGCCAGCCAGCCAGCTAGCTAGCTGGCTAGCTACTAGCTATCCAGCTAGCTACCTAGCTAGCTAGCGAGCCCTGCGTACTGCTGTCTGTTGACTGCTCAAAACAAAAGAAAGCAGAATGAGGCAAAGGTTGGGTACTCGGGTCACATGACTTGATTTGTGAAATGCCGACAAGACTTTTACACTCTTTGTTCTGGTGGCATATTCTTAAAAATTAATCCCTACTTCTCCTCATTCATCTATTCATGACTTCAGCACATATGAAATGATTATGAGTGAACGATGGCGTCATGCAGTGGCCCATCTACACGAGCACGCTCGGGTGTACAAACTATGATGTCATTTCAGACTTGAATGAACTCCCGCTTTTTAGTTCCCAACTCGCTTGGCAAAAGAGAGCCGTTGGCCGATTCTCTGGTGCACTTTCAACAAGCGTTAATCCCTCTGAATGGCCGCCATGTTTAAAGTTACAATTCCAACATGGTTGTTTGCCAAAGACGTTTTACTGGGTGGACGTGCGCGGGTAATTTTAGCTCTGGGGGATTCTGACAGAACATTTTTTTTTAAGGGAACCCTGTTTCATACAGTAAGAGCAAAAATAGATTAAACACAATTTAAATGAAAACACTCTTTAATGAACGAACAAGTCTTGTCTTGTCTTTGGAATGTGGGCGGAAACCAGAGTACCCGGAGAAAACCCAAGCAACATGCAAACTCCACTCAGGAAGCGCGGAGACGGAATCGAACCCACGACCTCTGCACTGTGAGGCCATCGTGCTAACCAGTCAGTCATCGAGTGTTTGCTACTTTTGGAGTAAGTGAACAAAAAAAAAAACAGAGTGGAAAAAAATTACCTTTTTTTTTTTTTTTGCATTTCTTTACAATATCAAACAGTTCCCCGATGAACAGCCGTAAAAAGTCAGAAAACATTTTCACTTCTGGATGCAGCACTTCTTCCACTCACATTGTGCGAATGTGGCGCAACTTCATCGAGCAATCACGTCCTGTATGTGTTCATACCAGACCAAAAACATTTGAAAGGAAGGCTATTTTGCTGGCATCTCTGCGTGCGCTTATCAAGTCTTTCAGTGTGTGCTTAATGTGACACAACCAACAAGCAATAAATGCACTCCAACAAAACCAGAAACAGGAAACTTTGCAAACAATCACAAGCAGCTGTATTTTCCAAGTTCCCCAGAAACTTCCTGGATATTTTCCACCCGTGTTGCCCATCCGAGGCTAATGCTACACTCTGCCGCCCAAAAAAGTCTGAGCAGCTCTGCTTACCTTTTGCCTTTGTGTTTCCCACGGTATAACATTATTAGTTTTCTCAATTAGAGGAAAAATAGAACGTCTTTTTGGGAGATTTTATTAGAAATCCGCATTGGCCGGCCCAACGCCTTTCAATGGCCACCAGGTCAACTTGTTACCATAGCGACACACACACACACACACGCACACGCACACACAGTGAGAGAAAGCAACAAGCAACTGCATGAGACTTCAGCGGCGAGAATTTTTTAAAAACAATACAAGCCAGCCCTCAGCCTGTTTCCATCACGGGGGAAATCCGGCCGCCCTGACAGCCACTGATAGGAGTAAGATGAGAGGGAGAGGAACGAGGGAGGAAAAAAACCACGGGAGAGAGATAAGTGAAAGACAAAGTGTGTGTGTCGGTAGAGTGGGGGGGGGGCGCGAAGGACAATACAGAGGGGAAAGTCATCATGAGGATGGAGGGAGGCAAGGAGAGTGCAGTGAGGGCGTGAGCGAGGGAGGGTCACGATAAAAAAAGTGAGGAGGGGGGGAGAGAGAGAGAGAGAGAGAGAGAGGTATGATAGGAGGAAAGGCTGCAGAGCGAATCAACTCGGGTCAGGATGCAGCTGAGCAGGAACACCGCGCTTGGAAGATGGGGGGGCAAGGGGTGGGGTGCGAGTCTGTGTCTGTGTGAGAGCCAGTTCCATTTTGGAAATAAAAAAAAAAAAGTAGAAGGTGAAAAGTTTCAGCATTCATACAAAACTAGTATACCCGTTCATATTTAGAAACATAACAGGAAAATTATAATGGCTTGAAAGTCCACTTTGAAACCTGATTTGAAACTCCGAATAAAACCCAGAACCTGACTTGATACCCTACTGTCAAATCCTGAGCCAAACTTGAAACCCTACTTTGAAGACCTTAACCTGACTTGAAAACCCTAACCTGAAACCCTAACCCTGACTTGAAACACTAATCATGACTTGAAACCCTAACCCCTACTTGAAACCCTACACCTGACTTCAGACCTTACTCTGAAAGCCGAATCATAAGACAAAATCCTACTTTGGAGCCCTAACCCTAACTTGAAACCCTAACGGGGTCAATACCCTAAATTGAAAGCCATGACTTGGCTTGAAACTCTAATTTGAAACCTAACTCTCACTCGAAACACAACTTTGAAACACGATTTCAAAATCCTAACTTGATACCCTACCTGGTACTTGAAACCCTACTTTGGAACCCAACCCTCATTCCAACACGGCTACTTGTGACTGTCTTAGACCTTTCATTCACTATTCATCCTCTTTGTTCGCTATCCTTCATCACATTGTCTGCCCTACAGACTTTACTTGAATTTTCAAATGCACACACACACGCACACACACACCCACACACACATTAATAAGACCCGGTGGCAGCCATTTTTATAATGAAAACGCTAAGGCAGGGCTACATGACAAATGTCCCTTGTTGCTGCCCAGATTTACTGTGATGGCCTAAAGACGGGAATCATTTCGTTTCATTATCAAACGTGCACACGCACACACACGCACACGCCCACACACACACGCCAGGAGGAGCAATGTCTTACCGTCGCGTCCTTCACCAAGAGAGAGCGACAAGCATTCCGTGTCCGTCGAGGTCCCTTCTTTCTTCTTTTTAATTAATTAGACCCATAAAAGGCCACAGCCCGAAAGACTTTATTGGTGTTGGCGATTAATGGTCGCTAACTACCCAGACTAATCAAAATATGGGATTTACTGGCGAGAATCACGTCGGAATATCGATTGGCCGCCAAGCCTCTCAGCACGCCGTAACTCACTCGGGCCATGACATCACTGGGCCCTGTGTGACTGCCTTTTTTTTTTTTTTTTTTTCAGTTTCTAGCTTTAATAAAACTATTTAATTATTAAATATTCTTGATATAGAATGACACAAATTTGTAGTAGCAGTACTGTTGAAAAAACTATCCAATGTAGGGTTTTGAGCCTGTGGATGATTTCAACCATTTGATTTAATTAATTTATTTATTTTTTGTGATTTTAAATGTGGGTCAAGTAGGGTTACAAGACAGGGTAAAGGGTTTTCAAAGTTAGGTTACAAGCCAGGGAGTTTGACTCTTGTATGTACTGCTGCAGTTTCTTCAGTCAGGCGACAGACAGCTTACGAAAACCTGAAACCAAAACCTTTGTTCTGCACAATGTCTTATTTTTAACTTAAACCTTTGGGGATTGTTTAATTGTTTACACTTTATTTATTCTACTGTATTTTCGCCAGTTGTTATTGTAAACACACATTGTAATTGAAAAATACATGTTTTTATTTAATTTTTTGTCCAAAATTCAAAACAGTGGCAACATAACTCGATGGTCCAGTACATTTTTTTTAACAACTTTAGAAACACATTTGTGTACTTGTAAAAAGAGTCGGCAAGTTTAAAACGCAGAAACGGGAGGAATAAGCAACGACAGCTCGACCACTGACAGTCGAGAGCGGGTAACCAGATATTCAAAAACAATACGTCATCCCACAATGCACCGCGCAGGCGCTCTCGCCCCGCATTACCTCAGCCCACAATGCACCGCGACTTTCAGAACCTTCTGGGGCGGGTGGGGTGTGGGTAGTCTAGGCAACGTCTGGACAAGCCCGCCCCGGGACACGCCCTCCAACCAATGGGAGAACCCTGTCGTGACATCATGGCTATTTTCGGAGAGGCAACGGCGGCATAAGGTTTGCCTCCACGCTTGTAGAAGTCAGAGTATATACACGACAGCGAAGGGAAGCACCACCGCACCGAGAAGCTGGGAAAAGTTGAGCAAACACTGCCACCGGATGCTGTATTAAAAGAGTTGGATATATTTCTTAAAACTTGAGTGAAACAACAACACTCAGATTAGTCGGTGTTGATTCGTGTGTCGAAAGTGCGTGTTGACAACTTTAGCTGGGACTTTTTGGGACATCAGCTGGTAACCAGGAAGTCGTTTATTTGTCATTTTTCGGTTTCACTTCTATGTATACGAAGATGGAAACTACTTTCTACGACGACTCGCTGAATGGTGCCGGCTACGGATACAGCGGCTCCAAGGCGCTCAAGCACAACATGACGTTGAACCTGTCCGACCCCGCCGGTAGCCTGAAGCCTCACCTCCGGGCTAGGGCCGCCGATCTGCTCACCTCCCCGGACGTGGGCTTGCTGAAGCTGGCCTCGCCGGAGCTGGAGCGGCTCATCATCCAGTCGAGCAACGGGCTGATCACCACCACGCCGACGCCGACGCAGTTCCTGTGTCCCAAGAACGTGACCGATGAGCAGGAGGGCTTCGCCGAGGGCTTCGTACGAGCGCTGGCCGAGCTCCACCACCAGCACATGCCCGGGGTCCCCTCGGCGCCGCCGCCGGTGGCGTCCGTAGCCGGGGTGGCTGTGTACAGCGGTACCATGCGCTCAGACTCGCCGGTTTACGAGGATTTAAACACGTTCCAACCAGCTATCAGCACCGTGTCGTCTCCAAGTTACACCACCGCGGTCCCCAGCTACACCACCACGGCTCTGAGCTACACCACCACGGCCCCGAGCGCGTCCTTCCCGATTTACGCACAGCCATCATCCTCCTCTTCCTCCTCTTCGTCGTCCTCCTCGTCCCATCTCCCGATGCTCACCGTGCTCAAGGAGGAGCCGCAAACGGTGCCCGAGATGCCGGGTGAGACGCCTCCGCTGTCCCCCATTGACATGGAGAGCCAGGAGCGCATCAAGGCCGAGCGCAAGCGCATGCGCAACCGCATCGCCGCCTCTAAGTGTCGCAAGAGGAAGCTGGAGCGCATCTCGCGACTGGAGGACAAAGTGAAGAACCTCAAGTCGCAGAACTCTGAACTGGCATCCACCGCCAACATGCTGCGGGAACAGGTGGCGCAACTCAAGCAGAAGGTGATGAACCACGTCAACAGCGGCTGTCAGCTTATGTTGACGCAGCAACTCCAGACCTTCTGAGCCACTAGCTTGAGGTGAAAACAAAAGTTTTAAGTTGAACCCAAAAATCCTGCACCTGGTTTGGGATGACACGGCGCCACACTGGCAGGAAGGACCGAGGGGCTGTGCAAAAAAAAAAAAAGTACCCCAGTGCCATGAGATCCGTCCTGGAGAGGACTGCTCTGGATGTGGCAACAAAACAGAAATCCTTTCTGTTTCTGTTGCCAAACTGGACAAGACTTATTTTTCTTGCTTTTCATGGATCAGTGGAGAATACAGTCAGTATTAGAGCTGACTTGATATGAACATGCAATGGACTAGTTTTCTTGCTGCAGCTCATCATTATTGGGCCAGCTCCGAAACATCTGGACACAAGTTTTTTTGGGGGGAGGGGGACACGTTGTCTGACTTCTTGAGTTACAACACAACTTTTTCTTTATTGTAAGAAGTTAGAAAGAAAATTCAAGATTGACTTTGTTAAATGGGGTTTCACTCATTGCTATATGTATATAAGATCAACTCGGAGTACTTATGTTTACCATTTGTAATAAGTATAATTTTTTTATGTTTGAAAGTCATCAATATTTAAGAAGAAAATAAACTGTCAAAAATTAATCCATGGTCTCTCCTTGTTTTCTTGGTGTGGGTGTGTCACACAACAATAAGGCATGTTGTAACGTGTTGCAAGAGTTGCGAGTGGTAGTGCCTGCTCCTTCATTAGTCTTAAGTATCGATCAGGCCTAGTAAGCTATACAGCCAGCTCACACCCTGAGTGGAGGACAGTTCTATTAACTGAATTTCACATTAAGATAGTTGCAGGGTGAAGATGAAACATTTTTTTTTTGTCAAGATGGATTATGACACCTGTGGAATCTCACGTATTTGACAAAAGTGGAAAATAACTGGCGAGCCTTCATGCTATTACATCACATTCCATAGCGCCATACTTCCTGCACTTATGAAAATACTGAAAACCCCAGCATGTGATACACGTAAAACAGAAGAAAAATACAATTTGATGTAGAAAACAACTGAAGATGGGATTCAATTATTAAGCCACCAAAAGTTGACTAAATCACTTACACTTACTTTGTAAATAAAGTTATTGGACACTGTCAACTAAGATAAATGTGTCATCTTATCAACACACTACTAGATCACTTCTAGGTAAATTATTAATATTTTATTTTTCATTTGTCAATAATGCTATAAAATGTTAATTTGTCAAAAAACAAAATATGAGACCATAGTATTTTTGACACAAAAAGGTTAATAAATCACTTCTGGCTAAATGCACATATATCACACTTAATTTGTCAATATAATTATAGAAAGGATTCCACATATGTTATAAGGCATTAATTAAGCCTCAAATTTGAAGACATCATCCATTTGAATTACATGCCACTCTGCTATACTGAAACTGCCCTTAAAGTTATGTATCTGCCATGTAGTCAACAAGGAAAAAGTTAAGTCACAGTCTATTATTAACAACTGGGTGATTTATTAGCAAATATATTAAACTGCAGTATATGAACTTTTGTGTGACACACCTTCTTTGATTGTCCAAGTAGTTATTTATTAAAATAGTTGATAAAATGAACGTGCTACCCTATTACTCCTAATGCTGTGCACTTTGTTATAAGTGTGGCTGAATAAGGCATTCAGTTCATCATGTGGTGCAAATAAAACCGTCAGTTAGCACAATTAAACACCAGGGGACGACACAGTCCCAGTAAGTCATTACTGGCTGTCTTCACATATTCACATGATTACTTTCCATCAATTTAAATGCACAACTATCAACATTTAATTTATCAATAAAAATAATTCAATTTAGCTATTTTATATATATAGTCCTATAACCATGTTTTCTTTAATCCAGCGCACCATGCAAAAGTCCCGTAATGTCATGTGTAAATTAAAATGTTTACACTGTATAATATACAATTTAAAATAAATACTTTTACCAAATGTAATGGATTAAAAAAAATATTATATTAAACTAAATAATTACAAGATTATTTGTTAGTTGTCCTATAATGAAATCAAATTCCACCACGCTTGTAGTTTTCCCGCATTTAAGCATCTTTTTTTCTAATCTGGTTGCCTAATTATGCTCTTGATCGGATTGCTGAAATGTGGGAGCGGATGACATCATTCCGGAAAACGGTGTCCTTGCTTTACCATATAAGGAGAGGGGTCACTCGGAAGATATACGTCACGACAAAGAGGGCGTGTTTTACGGGAAGTGACTCCTCTCGACTAATCTCTTCTGGATACGGTAAATCCCAAGACCTGTGTCAAAGGAGTAGATTCATGACAAAACGTGTAAATTAAAAAAATGCTGTCCCCCCCCCCATAGCCCCCGTTAAAGGACACAGATATCTTTTTTCAAAGTATAACTATTATATTTTATTTAACTCATTGTATGTATTTGTTTGTATGTTTGATTGTATGCAGTATTCATGGTTACTTGCATTCAATAATTTACGAGAACTGTAAATGTTCTCTTGTTAAAATGTGTCAGTGACAACAAAAAATCGTCAAAATTTTAACTGAACGGCACTTTTTTTCTAATAAGTACGTACGGACTGATGTATTAAAAATTAGATTCAAAGTTGTTGCATTAATACTTGAGTCCAACGTATCAATGTCACATTTTACAGACTTCATGCTTTAGCAGTCCGTTCTCGCGATACTTCGTCACCACCACGTGACATTGTTTACTTCCGCATTGTGTTCTTACCTTCTGGCTGTGCCTATCGAAAATGGCTCGAAACGAAGAGAAGCAACAAGGACGCTTAAACAGACTTTGGCTACAAAAAGAGAGAGAAGGTAACGCAGCTTGTACCGAAGCAGTAAAAAAAATGATTACACATCCTGTAATCTCGTTGACATTTGGCGACTCGTTAGCTTCATGCTTGATGTTAACGATCGGTCAACTTCAAAGATAAAAATGGGGGGGGGGGCGATGGGGTCAATGAGCCATAACCGCGATGTGACTTTTGTTATCTCGTTATTTATCTCTTTTCACAAATTTGCAATGAAGTGCCGCCTTTTTCATTACAGAGGGTCGACTAAAAGATGTCCAGCAGCGAAGACCCAAATTGGTAATGAAACGTTGTGTTAATTTTCACATGATCATGTTGATGCTGATTTTTTCCAAAATCTCCCTCCATAGTGTACTCTGAACTCGGCTTCCTCTGTGAAAAAGTGGATCCCCAGTATCAAGAAAGACATGGAGTATTACTTGCAGGTAATAATAACCTCTTGACATTTTCACTATAAAAATAAATATTTTTTTCTTTCCCGCTCTCAGCAATCCCAACTTGCACATTACCCTGAGAGGAAGATAGAAGAGTTTCAGCTGAAGATTGAGTCCTTGGAACGAGAGTACAAAAGTTTTGTGACCAAGCTACGAGTGCTTGACCCAACCTGCAAGCACAAACCTTGGACCCCCAGGGCTTATTCTAAAAGGAGATCAGACGTCCCCGAGTCTACCACCATTGGTCAGTGCACACAGAAAAAGAAAACAAGACTAACTGAACCCCCCTAATATTGTTTCGAACTGCCTCTTAGTGCTGACGTCACTCAAGCATAGTTTCTTACAAAGACCTTGGGCGCCATCTTGTGGCAGTAGGAGCTATAAAACAAAAGTTTTTTTTTCATCTTTAGTCCCTGTGAATTTATGCTAGTTTATTTAGGCTGTGGTTCCGATGTAAGAACGTTCTAGATTGAATCTGGGTTTATAACACTAAAAATATTGGTTTCATGCCAAAAATCGGAGAAAACAAGCATTATATGAAGAGAAACATGTCAAGCAGAACATTGACTATGATGCGAATATTTTTTGCCTGACTATGAAACAACAAAACAGAATTCCCGCTCACATCTTAAAAAGTCTTAAAAGGCATTGGAGCCATGAATCTAAAACCAAGGCCTTGATTCCTATAACAAAAGTCATTTCATTTCAAAAGTCTTAAAAAAAAATCACATAAAAAGTCGGATTTTATGATTGTAAATAGTCTCAAATCTCCAAATAAATGATATGTTCCATTCACAGCGAAGAAGTCAAAAGTCTCAACGGCAGCGTTCACCCACTCTGAGAGCAGTTTGCCCGCTTCCATGGCGACCACAGAGGCGACCTCCACAGACCAAGATCAGCCCCTGAATTTCGACCGCACGCGCCTGGCGATGGTCGCCGCAGCGGTCAGAGGAGCGTCAGATCACCAGGACGTCTCCCAAACGCAGAACCTGGCGAGGATGCTTCAGCGTTCCCTGCCAAACTTGGGCAACATGGCGGTAGAGGTGAGTTCAGTCGTCGGTCAGAGCGAAGTCGCGGACGAGTCGGCTCAGAGGACAGCTGGGAAATCCTTCCTGGGTCATGTGCTTGGGCTGGATTGTTACTCTTCGTCTGAGGACGAGTCAGACTCATGACTTTAAAACGAATTACCTAAGGAGGTTTGTTTTCCTTTTATTTTTCTTTCTTTTCTCACGAGCAATAACAGCAACGGTTTGGCGCCACCTGGTGGCAAGTTGGTCCAGAGGAACTGTTGCATTGAGTTGCGAATCTTCATCTAGACAAAAGTTACCATTTGTACCATCTTGCATCTGTAGGCCTAAATTTAATCAATAGGCGGGCATGAATATCTCACGGACATTTGCTGTTCACAGCAGGACTCTGTCCCTATCGGCCACAAGTAGCGAGGGTTCACTGTTGATATTTCATAGGAACAGCAGTGTGTGATCATTGACTAAATCATGTCCCCATTGTAACTTCTTTCAGAATCTGATGATCATTAAAATAGTTTTTGGTGCGTCCCGTTACAAACGGTGCACAAACCTGTATGAGTCTGCTGCCCCCTGGTGGTTGACGGCCACTGTACAAGCAAACAACACAGACTGAAAATTATAAACATAAAAAAAAAATTACATTTCATCTTAGACAAGATTTTGACCATGTTTATTTATCGATGGATGATTGCTGAAGAGTTGCTGTGGCTTATATGCGGGTGCGCCTTATAGTCTGGAAAATACGGTAACTGGCATTTGATCAGCGTGGGGAGAAAAAAAAAAGAGTTGTGAGAGAGTACCTTTCTGTGTCAGCGTTTTCTTGCTAATGTCACCACAACCATTTGCAATGATTCATTGGCTCCTATCTACTTGCGAAGCCGCTCAATGTATTCCGCCGCACATCTCCATGCTCGCAAACGTTCGACTGGCTAACCACCGGAGCGCGGCAGTTATACCAATGCAAAAAAGCACTTTCGGTATTATACGTCGGAGAAACCACGGTTGGTCTCAGAATGGAAATGTGTTTTATTTCTTTTCTAAAAAGTAGCGTAGTGAACTACGCAAGTACGGTCAATGCACAGATTGTGTGAGAAAAGTGCCGGGGGTCCCAGGAAACATCAGAGACCACAGTGAAGTGAGGATGTCTTTTCTTGTAAGTAGGCCATTGTCAGCATTCTCACGACGCTCGCATACGATCACACTTGAATGCTTGTCAATCTTTCAGAATTGTTTTTTTCATTCTATATATTAATTTTTTTTTCACATTGTAAAAACGTAAAAGTCACAACTCATAAAAACATCTTTTACTTTGTCCACATTCTAAAAGTATTTTACATTTTTAAATGAGAAGGTACAATCAATCTATTTGATGTACTTTATCACTATTTTGAAAAATGGAGGAAAAAAAATGGGAATTTGTTTCATATTGTAAACCATAAAATAAAATGTGCTCTTCTCATTTCTTTCCGTCACTTGGGTTGACGTTGGTGACAAAAAAAAAAGTGACTAATATTTCCATATGTGCCACGGCACGTCATTGTTACTATTTTATTTTGCAGGTTGGGTTGCTTGCCTTCAAAGACGCGAAACCTTTTTCATGTGGCTGCAGCATTTGTTTTTGCAACTCATAACTTGCTTAATGTGAATCAGCTGTTTAGCTGAAGCTATATTGTGAAAATTCTAGTTTTTAAAATATTTTAGAAAAAATTTCAAACTTTTATTTTAAAAAAGTATCTATTTTTTCACATTCTATAAAAAGTCACATTTTTGTAATATTGCTTCGCATTTTGTAATTACACATTTTTAAAATTATTTTGTAATATATGTCCAAAAAATTACTTTTTGTATATTTTTCCAATTTTTTTAAATATAAAATTTTGTTGAATCGTCTCACATTAAAAATTGACTTTTGAATTTAACACATTTGTTAGAAAAGCCAATAATTCTCACATTTTGTAGATGTTTACAAATATTTTAAAATTATACATTTAGTTTTTTTGCATTTAAAAAAAAAAATGTGTGTGTTTTAATGCATTTGTCAAATTCTTTCAAATTTTGTAATATTAATTCACTAAAAATACATGACATTTGTTTTGTTTTTTGTTTTTTAAAAAAAAGTCCCGTTCCTTCTGATTAGTGAACTGTTTTAATTTCTTTTCATATTTTTTTTAGTTTTTTTGTAAAAAAAAAAATGCATATTTGCTTTTTATTTGATCGTTCATTTTTTAACATTTTTGTTTGGGGGGAAAAAAATCACATTTTGTACTTTCGGTCAAATTTGGTTGATTGTTATTTAAAAAAAAAAAACTAAAAAAACATTTGTTTTGGAGTTCGTGAAAATGTAACATTTTGACCGTTTTGTACTTTTTTCACCCCATTGTGCCGAAAACAAAAATTCTATTATCACTCCTTTCCACCATCATGACCACAAAACTGGACAAAAAGACAAGGTAGCATCCTTTCGAAGTAGGACAGGTGACTGTGACTCACGTCCTGAGACAAACTCAAAAAGTGTCAAGGCAGCGATGACATGCGGGGACCGACTTCTACGAGCAAAGGGGGCGGAATTTGTGGGTGGTGGTGTTGCTTGCAAGACGACACAAACGTCCTATACATAGTCTTGCATTCGGAGCGGCACCATGAGCTGTGACCAGAGCTATCCCTTCCGACAAGTGTTCTTCGTGGATGGAGTTGAGCGAGCAGGGCAGCCGCCCAGCTGGTCCCAGAGAGGTCAAAAGGTGAACAGAAGTGGCGGCTGCACCCGTGTCATCCCCACGATCGCCACCGTGGTCCTGCTGCTGTTTTTGCTGGTGTTTGCGGCGCTGGGCTTTGGCGGGTACCTGATGTACAACATGCAGAAGGAGCTGAGGGACGTCAGGAAGGTGAGGGCCACCTCACACACACACACACACACACTCTAGACTCAATATGACAAATGTTTTGTCATGTGATTTTGTACAGTCTTAATTTTTTTTCACAGGTCCGATTCACATTTTTCGCAGTGGTATCTGTCCTCGCTATTCTCAGCTTTCTCACAGTTTATTGATCCGCTCACTTAAATGGGACAAAAGCATTAGCTGTGCTGGTGACATTTAAAATTTGAGTTTGAGTGTGTGGTCAGTTATTTAAACACACAGGATGTCTTGTCACTTTAATTCGAAGAACGTGAGCAAGTGGGGGGGACTTTGTGGTATTCATCACCTTTGTTTTTCTCAGATGTCACGTGAGCTCAAGCAAATGCAGGAGTTGAGCAGACCTGAGAAGCAAATTGGTAAGTGGTGATGTCAAATCATTCACCGCAATGTTCTCACTTCTGTGAACTGACGATTCAATTTGGTACTTTTAAGGTTTGGATGAAGCTGAAGGGAAAAAAGAGGACAAAAGCGAGAGGGAACAAAGGATTGCAGCGCATGTGATAGGTTAGGCTTTATTCCAATTTCATATAAAAGCATTAAAAGAGGCTATTTTGTTAAAAAAAAAAAATTCGGAACTGTAGAACTCATACATTTTGTAAAATAAAGTGTAGTGTATAGATTATTTTTTATTTTTAAAATTCTTTTTAAAAAATCATTTGACAAAAATAAATATGAAAACACTTGATTTTAAAAAATGACATTTTCACAATTGAAAGACTGATTTTTTATTCATTTTGCCTTCGTCCACAGTTTAAATTTTTATTTTGGGGGGCGTATACGCCGCTATTACGCCGTTGCAAACCCCGCCCCCAATTCATCCCTGCGAAAAAAAAAAGCATCTTTCCGCAATCTGCCTGTATTTATTCATTTATTTATTTTTCTTAATTTATTTTCGACATTTATTCATTTTAATTTTAATTTTTTTTTTTTTTTATGAAACACTGAAACCGCGAAACGCGAAGCACGACGTGGCGAGGGCTCACTGCCTATATATCAAAATGAAACTTATACCACGCTATTTCTGTCACAGGACGAATTGAAAAGCACGTCCACAAAACGCTGCATTGGGAGCCGCGCGTCGGCGCCGCGTTCACCGGCGGCGGTGTGGCCTACCAGGTGCAGGACGGCGCCTTGTGCGTCAACCAGAGCGGACTCTACCACATCTACTCGCGGGTGGAGCTCATCTTCAAGCATTGCTCGCCCACGTCCTCCTTCGTCCACACGGTGTTTGTGAGGTCGCCGTCGGCCCCGGACGCAGCCCTGATGGAGGCCCACCGGGCCGGGTTCTGCTCTCGGCGGAGCGAGGTGAAGGAGCGTCACGCCTGGACCGCCGACAGCTACCTGGCGTCGGCGCTGAGGCTCCGCCAGAACGACCGGGTCCTTGTCAACGTGTCGCACCCCCAATATCTCAGTCACTCCAATCACGGCAACTTTTTCGGTCTCTACAAGATCTGATTGGAGCGCCTGAGTGACGTCATCACGTGTCACTGTGACGAAAGACCACTAACACTAATGTGAGGTGTAGCATATTTATTCAGCACGTTGAGCCCTTGAACACACCGTTTCAAGACTGTGTACGATGATGGAGGCTTTTCTCGTCTTAAAGCAAGGATGATGACATCACTTTTCTTACCTGGCTTCATTCCAGTTTTTACTTAACTTATTGTGACCATATTTAACTGAGAAGCCACAGCAGAGACACCTGTACCATGCCGCTCTATAATAAAAAAAAAAGTACAACTTTTCTCTTCTTCGGCCATTGTGGTTTAAAAAAAGCAAGAACATATTTTAGATTTTCGAGTAAGTATCCAATCACAAGACGTGTTCATCACTTTCAGCGTAAGGCCAGCGAGAAAGCCTTAACCGTCACCAACTCGTGATCTGATTGGCTATCGCAACTATCAACTGTAAAAGCCCCCTTGAGACAGAAGAGTCACCTGCACGATTGTATCTGAAGGCCTCGGACGAATAGCGCGCGCGATTTGGTATTGTGAAATCTGCCTGGCAACACGAGCTAGCTGAATTCTGATTGGATAAAAACCCTCACCTAAAAATACAACACTAGGATATAATATGACATCAATGTGAAGAATAGGATCATGATTTCTTGATCATGTTAGGCCTGCAGAGAAGGCCTTGACCGCCCGCCACTGCCTGAATGATATTGACACATTTTTATAGTCTCACAGACAGCAAACTCATTCCCTCTCCCGTGATTATTATTTTTGTTTTATCGTATGTCTATAGATCTGTCACGAGTAGCAGCCCTGCAGTGATGTTCCGTGAATCGCCGTTCAACTTTTACAAAATTCAACTGTCTGCAGGCTGTAAAAATGTCTCAATGTGATTGGGTGAGCAAGTGTCCGAACGTAAAATGCTTGTGTTTTGGAAAGGGAAAGCAAATGAGTTGCATGGCTGCGGAGAACAAATTGACAACCCCCCCCCCCCCAAAAAAAAAAAAATAAATCAACATCATCGATTAGTCAACATCGACTCAATTATCATCACATTTGAGTCAACTATTTAAAAAAAAATTGGAAGGCATTTAAGGCCTGTCAGCAAGTCCAGCCCCCCCGCAGGAGATAATCAATAGACCATTTCTTGTTCTATGGTTATCATCACAATGTTCCTTTGTCATCACGGCATCCACTCTTAATATACAAAGAACAGAAAATGCAATGATGACACAAAAGGTTATGAGCCCATATTTGGGGTTTTTGTGGGTTCGATGTGCATGTCGTTTCGTTTGCATTGCACGCCAAAGTGAGACGAAGAAGATGAAGGCGCTTCGCTGGCACAGATAAAGGAGCGGGCGCCCGCAGCAGGTCTGGCGCGCACTTCCTTCCTGTGCTAATATCGTCATCGAGGGTCTTGAGCGTGCGGTGGAGGCAAGAGCAGCAGCTTTTTTGTTTTTTGTTTTTTTTGCACTGTCTTCACAGCCGCATTAGTCTGCAATTCTTTTTTCACACCAGCAGTAGTAAAGCAAGTTCATCTGTCACGTTATAAATTAGTTTATATACCAAAACGCCCCAAAAAGAGTTTCACTTTTTTTCTATGCTTTAGTTTTTTTTTAACAATTATTTTTTAGCCATAAAAACGTGGTGTAAAATAGTTTCATATTTTGTAATTTAGTAAAACAACAACATTTTAACATTCTAGTGTCGTAAAATTGTTTAAAGACGTTATCAAAATTCCTAACGTTCACACAAACGTGTGAAGAAGTGAAGCACTGCATAAAAAAAAAAGAAATTGTGCAAGACATGAAAAAGCCGTGATGGTGAGGTAACAAGAAGTTTTTTCAGAGCAATAGCTCTACCTTGTGGCGTTTCATGAGAACTACAAAAAATGGTTTCACTTTAAAAAATGACATTGATTTTGATTTTCTGCATTTTGTCAATACAATATATATTTTTCTACAATTTTCCTTTACTTTGCAAATTATTTTTTCTTGCTAAACTTTCATGTTTTTTGTTAAATACTGTTTTATAATTTTGCCATTAGTTTTTTTTTCCTTTTTAAAAATGTTTTGTTACTTTATCATTTTTATGTAACGTTTCACTTTTTTTTTGTTTTTGTAAAAAAAAAAAAAATCACATTTGTTTTTTTCGTTTTATATTTTTTCACAGTTTGCAAATCTGTTTGGCATTTTGCAAAATATGATTTATTTATTTATTTATTTTTATTAAAAAATAATAATAATAAAACAATACTACTCTGATTGGCTGTCGACCAGTTCCGGGAAAAGCAGTGCACAAATGGATGCAAGAATGAAAGAAAGAAAAAAAAAAAACAATATTTATATCTGAATGTCCTTTTTCATTTTTGATTTATTTTCTGCGATTCGAGCTCTAACTGATTATTATGCACCACAACTTTGTGTCACGCTGCTTATCAATCAATCAAGCCTTGTGCTGTTAAATTGATTATATTGCTTATATTGTACTATGGCAACATAAGTTCCATAAAACCAATGTTAGATGACAATGACACTAACACAAAATGTGTTCCCATACCGGGAGTCGAACCCGGGCCGCCTGGGTGAAAACCAGGAATCCTAACCGCTAGACCATATGGGACCTGCCATTATCGCAGTCATACACGTTTATTGTCCAATAGAGGGAGCCAATTTACTCGGGGAGTAACTTCCTCCTTTGCATTGATAAAATCACGTAGCACGTAGGAAGTTATTAATATTTAATTGTATTATTATACTTTTTTATCGCTTTAAATTGTATGGGATTATTTTTATTTGCGCACAGGAGTTGAATCCGCATGTCTACTTTTAACACCGACATTCTAGACACAAGTATTTCTACTTCTACGTTATAATTACAACCAGCCAACACACCAGCCGCTCTACACACAAACACACACAACGTTATCACTCATGAGCAGTGCAGTACTTTATTTTTTTCAACATACTTGGATACATGATATTTTGTCATATTCCGTAAAACATTACTTGGACTGAACAGGTGATTTCATAGTTTGTGAAAATCAATCAGTTTGGAAGCATGGAACTATTTTTGGTCAACATTCCAACGTAGGCAAAGTCGTTCGGACGTATTTGGCGAATTCAACCACATGCGTAAGTCAATATGGGAAAACAAATATTTTTAGCCAAACGACTTTACTGCATACGTTTGAACGACAGGCGAGATGTTTGAACGACTTAGCAGTGCGTTCGAATAACTTTACTAAATACATTTGAATCTCATTCCAGCTTTTGGGTTTATTAGTGTTTTTAACGAGGAAAAACATCACATTATTTCTGTTCAAATTAAAAATGCATTCGCAGATTTAAGCACGATCAGACTTGCCGCAAATTTAAGTTTCAACAAAGCGATAAATGAAAGTAAAACCACTGAAAAAAGTAGTCAGTGCTAAAACAACACCCCCAAAAAGGGTGACAAATCCATTTTTCAACACACTTTCATGTGGAGCGCCATTGTCGCACAACGGGATGGCCGTCAAAGTTCATAGATGTGGAAGGAGCTGTCAGCGATCTGGCCGCTGAAGTGGACGCTCACCGTGCTGGATTCCACCATCTTCATCTTCTCAAAAAAGAAGACTTCGGTTGTTCTGGGCTTGGTCTGAATGTCCATCTCTCCCCGGTTCAAAGTCTGCTTGAGGACCACCACGTCCGCCTCCTTCACCTTCTCCCCTTCCTTTAATGTGGCTGGCGAGAAAGCCAGCCAGCCGTAGATCAAGTAGGTGGCCGTTGTGTCCACGGTGAAGAGGTGATGTCGTCCTGAGCCATCACGCTCTGGCGAGAAATTTTTTAAAAAATTAAAAAAAACAAAAAAAAACGTCAGTGCTCGCCACACTGCGGAATACGCAAAACAGAGAGAGGGAGGCTTACTCTGGACCGAACAAGTCACGTTAACTTTGACTGTCCTGCTTGCCGCTCCGGCGTCCTGAAGACAGACATTGGCAAGATACTGTTAGTAGTGATGCGTAAATGAAGCTTCAAATCTGCTACATGAACCAGTGGTAGTATTTTTGGACTCCAGTAGATGGCGCTCTCTATTCAATATTGGGCTGAAAGGACATTGACTTGCCATTTTTTAAAACCTTTATTTAAACCGACAGTGCCATCTACAGGACTCCAAAAATACAACAACTGGTTTATGAAGCAATTTTCAAGCTTCATTTTTACATCACTAACTGTTAGCTATTTTTATGAACTAGATTACGATGCAGTAATATATTAAATAATGTTATACAGTGATTCAATATATGGATATCTAACCCCATAATTGCTCCCTTGACTTATGAACTTTCGCGTTCCTTGGAATTCAAAATTAGGACCGTGTTGCTGATAGAATGACTACGTGAAATTCTGCCCTATCAATACAATCACACAGGAAAGGCAGGAGTTAAGAAGGACCCTCGATCGGACTGGCCAGCTTTGGGAAAGTTCGTTTTCTTCAGCACGGGTGTCAAACTCGAGGCCCGGGGGCCAGATCTGTCCCGTGCCATCATTTAAGGCAAATCAACTTCCTGATTTTTGCCAAATGTCTTCATTTTTAACGACACTGAGATATTGCAAATATTTTTTTCTCTGACTCCCTCCTTTAAAAATGTATTGAAAAATAGTTGAAAAAAAAATATTTGCTGATTTTTTTATTTCAAAACATGTTATCCATTTGTTGCGATAACGACCCTCTGAGGGACACCATAACCGTAATCTGGCCTAGGACAAAAATGAGTGAAAAAAAACTCATCTGAAGTTCCGTTCACAATTTTTAAAACAAATACGTCATTTTTTGGGGTGGAGGGAAAAAAAGTGCTTGTGTTTGAGTTAATGGCGATTTCTTGCTCAGCAGTTTTGTGCCGTCCTTGAATGGTCATTTGAATGCAAAAGAGAGAGCCTTGTGCAAGGTAAAAAAAATACACCGTTCTTAAAAAAAAATGTAAGTTTGGATATCTTAAACATGCATCATCAATGAAACACATTTTTAGACCAACCTCCACATTCAAAGACTAGTCGACTCATGTAAACGTGCACAAACTTACACACAATGACTCTATAAGAACCAAACGTGCGATAATTGCACAAAGTGCCTGACCTGGTCGCAAATGTCGAAGCTGAGGTGAAGAATGGTCGCCGTTACTGCAGCGCCAAGCAGCATCGCTCCAATCAGGGCGCTCGCAGATCTGACGTGCACCCGCTGCCTGCTTGCACGCGGCTTGACGTCTGCTGCCTCGCCCAGCATGCTGAACACTTCCAAGGGGAATTCCTCTCCTTCTCCTGCCTGATGTTGTGCCATTTGCATTTGGGTTGACATTCATGCAGGTTGCACGCGTTTATAAAGGGTGTGACGATCAGTCGCCCACACAAATAATCACGCCGACCCAGCATTCACAAATCTTTGTGTTGGGCAATAGAAAGTAAGAGACGGGAAACCCGTCCGCCCATGCGAGCGAGCCTCATAAAAAAAGATAATGGCATCAACACAGCGTGTCTGGGCTCCAAAGGTTTTACAACTCAGTGATGACGGAGAGCTCCTCTCAAACTGGTACGCGGCCAAACGGATCTAACGAGCAACCTTCGTTCTGCGGCATTGACACGATTTGTTTACAAACTGCAACAAATAACCGTTTGACCTTCTTTCTTTTGACCTACGGACGATACTCAAAATTTTAATTGGAGTTATTGCATTAGTTTTCATGATCTAAAACAGGGGTGAGCAAACTTTTTGATTGGCGGGCCACAATGGGTTCTAAAATTTGACAGAGGGGCCGGACCAGGAGCAGATGGATGGAGTGTTTTGGTCATCCCACCTCATCGGAGAAAAAAAAATACATTTAATTTGAAATGAAAGTGAACAAAAACATTACAAGAAAAATTATCATCTTTGACACACCACCGTATTTAGAAAATAAAACACTCGCAAGGTTTGGCCATTTAATTTTTTTCAAGTTTGGCGGGCCGGATTAAAACGTTTAACGGGCTGCATGTGGCCCCCGGGCCGTAGTTTGCCCACACCTGATCTAAAATAACTTTTTTTTCTATGCATGTCCCTTTCGAACATCTTATCTGGCTAATTTCCTGAAATTATTTGCTCATCAATTTTAAATAAAACTCACCTAAGTCCGTATCTCACTGAGTGGTGAAGGCTTGCGAGTTTTAGCCAATGTAGCAATTTTTTATTTTTTCATCTGGGTTTGTGAAAGGTTGCAAAATTTCTCCAAGACATTCACCATGCATTTGCAAACAGTTTTAATATAAATTTGGTGGTGACAAGAAAAAAAAAAAAAAAGTCTAGCGAACGTCTTTGAACTTCCCAAGTTGACGACTTTGTAAAGCAGAGGTGCTGAGTATTGAGCCCTGTGGCACACCGTTTTTTGTTTTTTTTAATTTTTGTCTATCTTGTCACAATGCTTATTTGGAAACTGTTACGACGACGCTCGCCATAGTCTCGGATATGGTTTCCAACATGGTTTCTTCAAGTGGTCCGCATTTTCATTCCCGATACAATAACATAACGTTGTGGCACATGGTATGCAGATAAGCACCTTGACACGTTTCCGCAGTATCGCTCAAGCGCAGCCTGACTGAAACAAAAACAACTCGGCGTCAAGAGTCCTGTGTAAACTCTCGCCCTCAGTAGCGCGTTTCAGTCGAACGTGTTCACGGACTTTCCTTTTCTTTGTTACACTCCCTCTTACTTTTTCTACACCTTACGTCACCGCCCACAGCTGTTCGGCCTCCTTTGAAGTCTTCAAGGAAGCCCGTGTTGGGTTTCGTCACTTCTTGCAGTTTTGCGCTGCGTTATCAGATCTCGTCTTGCAATAATTTGCAGAGCTACTGTCTTATCGGTCCATATCTGACGACAATAAGGTAGTTGATTGCAATTGTGCGCACAAAAAAAAAAATTAAGCAGTTGATTGCATAAATGTCAAAAGACGTCGAACGGTGACACTCCTGCGTCGTACTTCTGTGCTTCCATACGTGGAGGAGGTCGTTAATACCCATATGTGATTTTAACGCCCCTCCCACTTGAATCAATGAAAACCAAGCTTGTTTCGTAAACACTCGGCATGCTCTCCATGTGGCAACCTTTGAGCTGGCCAGGAAGTCACTTAATTGTTTTATGACGGAAGCCTCTGTGTGTATGGGGCAAACCACAATTCTGTGATATAAGCCGCAGCAAGTCTTTTTTTGAAAAAAAAAAAAAAAAATGATATACAAGATGCACCAGGCTATAAGCCGTCATTTTCTATGTTGAAAAAAATGAGTTGTTCACTGCATGTACGGAACAATTTTGTACTGTGAATGCACACAAAACAGATTGTTAAAACAGTGGCTTTTAACGCAACAACTTTGCTAATTAAAAGAGAAAAGACCAAAGAGAGAAAAAAAAAAAATCGAGATTGATTTTGTGTATTTTCTGAACTATAGAGCGCCCCTAGTGGTGAAAGAAAAACCTACAGAAAAGCCGCACCGTTGTGTTAGCCGCATGGCTCAAAAATCGAGGAAAAAAGTAGCGGCTTATCATCAGGAAAATACGGCATTTGTTTTTTCTGATTACATAAAATACGATAAAAAAAAAAAAACTGCAATTATTTTAAAAAATGCATTTGTTTTTGACTTCTCTTCATCTTATCTCATCCGAACGTCCATCAATCCATGTCTTTCAATTTATTGTTCTAAAATCAATTTAGAGCTAACGAGCGCCAAGGAAATTCTTCCAATGTTTTTCAAGAACCTGCTCACCTTGTTCACAAATTAGAAACTTTGTTGTTTTCCATAATGAGTTGTGCTAAAACGACAAGTGAAACTTCTCCTCGCCATTGTGGTGTGAAGCGGTTCGTCGAGTGGTTTCGGCTGCCGTTCCAAAAAGGAAGTCCTGGTTTACCGATACTTGGACTGAAGGACCTGCAGTGGAATTTTTTTTGCAGCTGATGCGCTGTGGCACCACATCGATTCCCATCGGAAAGCAGGCCTTGTTCCCCAAATGATCAGCAACAGTGACAAGCATGCGATAACACCCCCGTTAAGGACAGAACGTCATCAAAAGTCGACAAAACCCGTTTAGAAACAAACAAGCTCATAATCACATATTATAATTTTATCATAGGTTAACAAAAAGGATGAAACGTTTGATTGTCATGAGACGTTCTGGGCCAAGGAAAGGCGGTGCAGATCAAACCTTGAGCCGCTTTTTGTGCAAACCTGATCATGTCTACAAACAGACGGCTTGATTATGTTTTTTTTTTGTTGTTTTTTTTAAAGTTTAAGTGTGTCAGGTGGAAGTGAGCGTGGCATTAGTGACTGTGACGCGAGCAAGCGTACTTTCACTTCGGTCTCTAACGGTGTAGACAAATGTTTAACGAACCGGTTGATGATGAAACCAGAGCAAACAACTCGGAAGTAACCTCGAATAATGTGACGTTTCAGACAATACGTGAGGTCACTTTCTAATAGACATCATTAGACATCATTGATTGACTGATAGAAAAATGCTACGTCACTAAAATAGTTAGAAACACTAATTAGCTTGCTAGCTAAAAAAGCTAATTAGCGAGCAGAGCTAATTAGCTGCACATAAGTGGTTAGCTAACACAGATAAATATAATAAGTTACATTTGTGAATTGAGGAATTCACTGGCAAGATAAAATAAATAACCTTAATACTTGTGAGAATAAATAAACACAAAAAAAATAGATGAGCAAATAATGGTCAGGTATGCTAATTGGCTAGCTGAAATAGATGTGTGAAAATGACAGTTGTCCTAGCTAGTTCGATAAGTTAGTTTCATCTTTCCAAGATGTTCCGCCATCCTTAAGATTTGCCTTGACTGACCCCCTCAAAGTGTTCTTTGGTCTTCTGGGCTTTCTTTTGCACGAGGGGGTTCATGGATAAGACTTTCCTGGTCTTGTTTGAGGGAAAGTTCCCCCAGGGTTTGTCTGATCTGATTTGCAACGTTTGGTAATTTTCCACAGCTCTTATGTAAGTAAGAGTGTTTATAAAGCAACGGGTTTTTAATCGGTTGTTGTTTGTGTGGTGTTTTTCCATGTTTGTGTGGAATTGGATAAAATTAGTTTGACAGATCAGAGTCAGATGACCCTGTCAAATGTTTCCTGCAAGTCCACCAGGTGTCAGTATTCAGCAACACAGTGTCAACACATTGTGTCACTGTGTCGAAACGATACAGGATGCCTCATCTACCCATCACTAGCGCGTTCCAAAAGACATGCTTTTTAAAGGGGAACTCAACCTTTGAACTTTTTCCGTTTCATAAAATATGCATATCTTTTTTATTTGATGCTTTTTACTTAAATCTGTTAAGTATTTATTGTAAGGAATCCATTTAAAACCACACAGACTCGCTTACGTGGGCAGCCATTCGTAGACTTGGTCTTTTGAGTCTTGCAAGAACACAAATGTACCATACATGACGCTTCTTGCTAGCTTTATTTACAAAAACATAAAAAACAGACAGTTCCGAAACATTCATCAACGACAAACTACTGTACATATCGGTCAGCGTCACTTACACTGCGTAGCCAGCTAATGGCGGACCCAAGTCCTGGCCAACAGGATTCCACGGTGCTCCTTTATTTGAGGCAGGCGTTTATTTTTAGAGAATGACGTAGGGGTGGAATGAACAAAAGTCTACATTACATCGTCCTTGGTCTTCAGAACTCACAGCGTCCCCCCAGCAGGTAGCTGAAGCCTACCGTCACGTTTTTGATCTTAAAGCGCCCCGTGGTGCGCAGGTCGAGCTCGGCCTTCTCGCCGGCCCGCAGGTAAGTGACGGCGTTAAGTGACTCACAAGCCTCGCGCCGGCCCGGCAGGTGGAAGTCGCACAGAGGAGCAGCCCTGCCTGTCACACGTAGCCTCAGTGTGCCGCTGGCGCGCCGCTCCAAGCTCCGGTAGCACACATCCGCGTAGAGCACGTAGGGCCCGGCGCAGCGCACGGCGATTTCGCTGTGGCGCTCGTCCGCCAGGTGCATCTGGTGGCTGCTGCGGACGTTGTCGAAGCGCAGCGTGGCGTTACCAAAAATGTCTAGGAAGGGACAAGAAAGAACAGTGAGATCCTCAACGAAAGAATAAGTGGGAGTGGCACGATTTGAGGCGGTGAGAATTGCATCGAATGCTAACGCGGGTTGTAGATGGTAATAGGCTGTGGATTTAATCCAGTGCTTCTCAAATATTTTCTGTCACACCCCCCAAGCAGGAAGAAAAAAAAATCACCTAACCCCCAGTTCACCGCTGCAACTGTAAATAATAGCATATTCGTTGCAAAACAAACCTACACCGTAGAGCTAAAACTTGGTGCGCACAATAGGCAAGGAGCGCGTCACTGCCAGCTACTGGAGTGGAGGTGCTATTACACTTTACTGTATTACGGCGGAAAAAAAGGGGGCCCGCCCCACTATTTGAGAAGCACCGATTTAATCTAATGGGGTGGGACTCTCGACGTGAAATTCCACCCTATCTTGTTAGAGGTCAATTAACAAAGAACAGAACAGGGGAAGTTCTGTGACTTTATGTGGTACAATATTAAATTGTTGCGAAATTTGGGGGGTGCGGGGTGCGCTGATTGGTTGGGTTGGCAGGCAATTGGCGTCAGTGCTGTAGCTCAGTTCAGCCAGTGTTATTATTATTATTATTTTGCTGGCTTTTATAGTGTGAGAACACAAGTAGAAAAGCAGAAGACAACACAGGAAGTTAAGTTATTTTAGAGAAGTAAGTGTTTATTAAGACGAAGTAGTGATTATTTGAAATGATTAAACCAGATTTTTTTTTAAAGTTTTCATTTCCGGCCGGACTGCCACGTGACTTTTCAACAATTCTAAACGTAGTAGCAATAAAACAACAAAATCTACCGACTCACCCGATATCACGTCAAACTGGATGTGCACGTCATTTCGTGAAGCCTGTGGGGGGGCACAAGTCTTATTTCATTATGTAACACGTAAGGTAGTAGTAGTAATATATATATATATATATATATATATATATATATATAAAATGTTCCAGAGCAGTCAGCTTTCGCAGTCCCGCCTACATGTTCAATGGAAGAACCGCAGATCCGTACTGCATTCGTGGAAACATCTTGGGCTTTTTTTTTCTGTACGTGTGTGTGTGTTGTTATTTAAAAGGTCACGCCACCACCAAAACAAAAAGTGTCCGAGGGTCCTGGCGAGCAGCTGATTCATAACCAAAGAGAGAGAGTGGGACCGAGCCACACATTTTGAGTCATCCGGGTCAGCCGTCCCATGTGACTTCTACAACTGGGTGGCCATCCAGTTGAGTACAAGTTCACCGAAGTGAGGCATGAGGAGAAATTGTGGCAGCAAATCCAGAATCACCCCACACCCCCTTCAGATATTTTGTTTGTATTGTATGTTTACGGACATAATCAACATAACACATTTTCCAAGACATTTGAACAGGGGTGTGTGGACTTTTTATATGAGCACATTTCAATTGGATTTTTTTTTTTCAACAATAATCTGAAATCCTCTTTTATCAAAGCACGGAGTGCATACCTTCACCACCTCTGTTTACACTTTCACTAAAAATGGACTAACAGCGTTCAGGCATTTACAAAACGCTGATTTGGTGTGACTCACCAGCTGCCGCAGATCCCAGTAAGCAAAGACCGTGAGTGCCAGGCAGGCAGCCACCAGCACGCTTTGCGCCACCAACACCACCTTCGTCAGCCTCTTGGTGGGCGCCCCCACCTGCGTGGCCAGAACCCCTTGTTCAGCATACATCCTTCTCCACTCCCTCCGAGCTCACAAGTGAGCTGAGGCGGCTTTTAAGGCCATCGGTAGAGGATGGCAGGAAGCAAGTGTGTGTGCGTGAGTCAGACCGTCATGTCAATTATCACCATACGACCATAATTCCTCCTCCTCAGAGACGAGATTGGACCTATAGACATGTCTTAACCATTAGGGGTGTCACCTATTTCAGGTGAAAAAAAATAAAATCTATTACATGACTATGATTGTCAATATTGCGGGGGGGACATGATGGCTGTCATGTACGGGTCTTGTTTAGTGTTGTGAGTGGACATGTAGCAGCATGACACCAGGGTTGCGGGTTGCGGTTGCGCTGGAGGCAACCGCAAAAAAAACCCTGCTGAGTACAAAACGAAACAGGTGTTCTATATGAACAGCTGAATGTGGGACGGGACCTGCGGCTGTCTTTTAAAAACCAACACCCCCCCCACCTCCCAGAGCAAAAACAAACGTTCACTCCATAAATGTCAACATGGAACACAATGTGTCAATGTGTGACCTCGAGAAATAAGAATTTCGAATGATACGGAGTGCAGTCAAGAGTGTTTGGTAAGTCCTCGGATCGCTAGACTTTTTCCAGATTTGGTTCCAGCCTAATTCCGATCAGGAATAAACCTTTTTTGGACGGCGTCTGAGTGGACGAGAGTGCTGCTTGTGTTTGTGCGGAATCTTTTTTTTAAAATTCTTAACATGTCTGGGTGATGCAGAGGAAAAACAGCTCAAAGTTGCAAAAATTATAATTGTAATTATTTATAAAAAAAATGTAAAAAAAAAAAAAAAAAAGCAAGGTTGAGGATTTTATTTTTAAGAGATGTGAGGCAGCATCTAATAAATAGATTGGAAGCCATTAATTGAGATTTTTTTTTGCTTGATTAAAATTGTTTATACTTCCTACAGTATCTGGTGTGATGGCTGCCAAGAGGTTTATAACAACATGAAAGAGGAGCAGGAACTTGTGGCAAGTGTGGGCTGCGATTTACGTGACAACAATCTCCCAAAATACATCTAAAATGTTAAAAAAAAAAAAAAAAAACACGACACAAAATCACCCAAGAGCAAGAGTGGAAAATGTTCTTTAGTATGATGAAAGCACACATTCGAGAACCCAGACTTTTACCCAAGAGGAAAAAAGTTTCACCAAATAAGCGGAAAACAAAAGAAGAGACAAGTGAAAATGTTTTGTTTAATAATGAAGATGTTCAAGTCTGAGATGTCAGTAGCTTAATGGCACAGTATGGCGACTTTCCTCTCACTCACTCACACACACACACACAACTATGCAATAATATTATAATTAACACATGAAGTGTGTCTATAGTACTTCATTTAAATATGTACTGTACACTTGGCTATTTTTTTTTAGTCACCTCTCTGACAGCGATGACAACGGCGGCTGGTCGGCGCGCTTCCTCTTTCCTCGAACCTTGTCCTTAAGAAGTCCATTATGTCCTTGAGATGGAAAAAAAGACCTAAAAGCGGTGCGTTCCACCTTGTAAAAAGGCTGATGTCCCAGCCGCAAATCACGGGTGCGGCAGATTAATGCGGTCCTCCACCAAGGTGTCGTCGGGGCCGTGGGCTTCCGTGCACTGCTTGACGGCGACCATCACGGCGGCCAGGCGGCGGTCCAGTGCGGCCAGGTGCGGCTCGGCCAGGACGGGCCGGATGGGGTCGAACGCCAGCGCCTGCCGCATGGCCGCGCTCAAGGCGCCGCCCCGCAGCAGGTTGAGCCGGTTCCAGGTGGACACGCGGATCCTGACCCAAAACGTTGCAGACGTCATCGTTTATTTTTTTGGGGTGGGGGAGAAAGAGTTGAGGGTGAAAGCTGTACTCACATGCAGCACTGGTAGAGCGGCGCCAGGATGCTGTGCTCGTCCAGGGCGGCATTGCCAAAGCTGAGAAGACAAGTGAGGAGGGATGTGACACAATTTGGGAGATGTGTACTTGTTGTTTTTTTTTTTTTTTTGGGCTGGCTGTCGGTGACAACCAACTGCTGTGTTCTGGTCTACTGCGTTTGGGTTGTAATTTTACCCATGACAGTTGCAGTATTAAATATTTATTTATTTATTGTGAAAGTAGACCAGCAAGAACATTTTTGCCTTCTTTATTTTTGTCCTACGGTGCTGCGTAGCTACAGAGATCTGGAATGAATATTGAGGAAAACTGTGCTAACCATAAAAGTCTAGTGCTAATAATCCAGAGCAAATGGTCACGATCCAAAGAGCCGAGAGCGAGTGCAAACCTTTTAGCGTTGTCCAGCAGTATGAGCATGCTGGCGCCGCCGTCGTCTTGGAAACTCTCGTAGTGATGGCGGTCGGCGTTCCCGATCAGATAATCGAAGATGGCCGTGTCGATGACATCCAGTAGGCGCGGTCCCGCGTCGTACGGCGCCATCTTCTTTACCGCCGAGCAGTAGCTTTCGTCGTACTCCCACCTGAGATCAACAACGGCGACAAATGTTACAATGATTCGCATTAATAATAGCATGGTTCTTTTTTCTCTCTTGGGTCAAAATCCCACCTGGCGAGCTTGCCCTCTCGGTACGTTCGTCCCCAGGGGTGTCGGTGCTTCTGCAGCGGCCACACGTCAGGCAGCCACAGCGTCAAAGATCCCTCCATGATGTCACCCTGGCCGCATGCCGGATCGCTCTCTCGACAGTAGTAACATTTCCCGTAGAAGCACGTGTTGTTGCCCTGCGTCAGGAAGGTGCTGAGCAGCTGCTCGCTGGCAACCGGCTTGATCTCCGTGAGCAGGTTCACATGCCTTCCCACGACCAGGGGCGCTCTCCGAAAGCCCAGGATCCTGCAGGGGAGTGTTGGGACGTGACCGTGCAAGTAATCGTGACAATGAGCTTGAGTGACGCACCTGTCCAGGTGAAACGCGGCCACCTCCGCGTTGTGCCGGTCGTAACCGGCGTACGGCTCCCCTTCGACCACGTGGTCGCGACTGTATCTGTCAGACAGGAACCACAAAACAGCTGTGTGAGCCACTGGCACACACACACACACATCAAACACTACACTAGGTGCACCTGCGCATCGAGACTAGAGCCATATTAATGCCATAAAACTAAAAATGTCTGTTATAATAAGCTAAATACAAAATGATAGCAACTACAGAACAAAAAAAAATGGTAATAATAACCATAGAATTAGAAACATGATAATGAATCAAAGCGGAAACGATAACTGAAAAAAAAAGAAGAAAAATCAGTCCTAAAGAAACGAGCAAATGAAAAAGAATGTTGGTCAGGACAACAACTTTGACAGACAAAAACACTGATGAGCTCAGAACTGAAAGTGTGTCAGTAATAATAAGCCAAAGTGAAAACTGGCAATCGCAAACTTTGAAGTGTAAATGTTAGTCACCACAGGATGGAGTACAAGTTGAGAGAACCATAAAAATAGATAGATGATAGAACCGAAGTGTCATCCATAATATGCCAGCGGAAAATAATAACCATGACCATAGAGCTGAAAATATGCCAGAGAAAATAAGCCAATGAGCTTCAAAAAAAAAAAAAAAAAAAAAGTTGGCGATAAGTCAAAGTGAAAAATTGTGATCATAACCATAGAATTAGAAATCTGCCAGTCATAATAAGCAAAGAGAAGAATGGTGACGTAGCCACATTATTGTAATTACCACGACATGGCACAACATTCTACACACTGTCCCTTTAAGAAAAACAGCCAATCATGAAAAGTCAAAGGAAAAAAAAGATGAACGCATCATAAAACAAACTTGATAAACAAGACAAAAATAGCGATGCCATAGAAGTGAAAATGAGCCAAAGGAAAAACGTCACTAAGAACCATGGATGATGGCGCTGACCTCTTGGGTTTGAAGACCACCTTCTGCCCGCCGTCCAGCACCAGCAGAGCCTTGAGCTGAGTGCCCTTGTAGCCCACGTCGGCGCGCTCAATGTGGGCTTGGCTGAGGGCGCCCAGCACGGCGGCCAGCTCCGGCGCCTCCTCGGGGTACACCTCTCGGGGGCCCACCCACAGGCTGGCGATTTCCCACGGGGACTGCAAGGTGTGCGCCAGACGGGCGTCCCGCGCCAGCGCCAGGCCGGCCTCCATCTAATTGACAAACGCCACATTGTGAGCGAGCCGCAGGAGGACGGGTCGCCGTGCGAGCGAGCGAGCAACCTTGCGGAAGGCCCTGAGGTCTCGCCTGCTGGCCGCCGAGCCCTCGCCGCCATCCAGCAGGAAGATCTTGGCCAGGCCCAGCAGGAGGAGCACGGCGCACAGCAGAACCACGCGCTGCTTCAGCTTCATCTCCGCACCTGCTGCCTCGCCACGTTCACAGCCTCAGCCTCAGCCTTGCCGCGCCACCCCCCCGCCGGCAAAATGGTGGCCGCCTACAGAGAGAGAGGGGAAAATTCATACCATTGATTTATTTATTTTTTTTTTGGGTGACCCAGGACATCCACTGATCTGTATCTCAGCTCCAACAGACGCCAAGCCCTGATTGAAATACTTTTTGCGAGCCTGTCAACCGGTTTTCCAATGATGGCCGTGTTTCTAAAACAAAGTATGTGGTGCATTTCAATATACGGTGTGTGTAAGTCTTTTTGCTTTGAGTTTCGTTTTCCAGGCATTTGTCTGAATTTCAACTTTTTTTCCCAAAATTTGTCAAGATTCTGTATTACATTTTGTGCTATACAAAAAAAAAACATTTTAATTAATGCAAAAACTCAGACGGATTAATTTCTGTTCAACAATATCTCGAAACAATTAATTGATGAACACAATTGTTGATTAAATTTATAATTGATTTGTAGTTGATCAATTGCAGCAACAGCATGCTTCACGAGTAGTGCTAAGAGCGCACAAATATTTACGAGCGCACAGTTTTGACACGCTGATAAATAACTCGACTAATACATGGAATTGTGTAACTAGTGAGGGCAAAGCGCACACTGGACCCCGAGATGTTCAAATAGCTTTAGATAATGACATCATAAAAAGATACTAGTGAACATTTGGCGATAGTACTAGTCAATTACTTGTTACAACTGCAATGACATTTTACCAGTTCAAATTGCAAGCTTCACTAGTTGTACTAGAGGCAAACAGATGTCAACTAGCGGACATGTTGTCCTACTAGTATGTCAACTTGTCATACACTCGTGGTAAAAAGAAAATGTCTGTAAAACAATGTTGTTCGACGAACAACCATCCGTGCTCACACTCACACCTCGGGGCAATTTGGAATGTTCAACCAACCTGTCATGCATGTTTTTGGAATGAGGAATGTGGAAGAAATCGGAACAACTGGAGGCGCCAATAAATGGAAAATATAACTGAGAACGGAATGCTACTAGTAGTAATATTCATGACATAAGATTCTATAAATTAAAGCACTAGTGCACTGTTCTCCGACACTAGTAACATGTTGGTTGTACTAGTATCTCGAAGTTGTCGCACCACTGCATAGAAATGTCATAGAGGCGGAAATTTCTTCTCGAGAGACGCAGCCGTTCGTTCCACTAGTGCGAACTAAAGAGCGTCCTAGTACTAGTTATGAATGCTCATATACGACTTCCCTTATGTTAAAATTGTGTGAATGAGGAAGCCACGCAGGCAAGCTCACCTCTTCTTCCGCCTCCTCCTCCAGCAACACAATCGCTCTTTCATCACGTCAATCGTGTTTCTATGCATGTGAATGTCTTCGTACTTCACAAATCACAACGTCAAACCGTTGGCTGTATGGTTGGCTAGCAGCTGTCCCGTGCGAAGCTCACTATCTTGTTATAGAGCCAACCTGTGTTGCTATTCAGTATGCATGCACCTGGCTGTGGAAGCTAAAGCTAAGCTAGTAAGCTAGCGTCATCGTTTGCGTCCTCACCTCGCGGCCATACGCGGTCCACTGTTTTTAGGGGGGAAATGGAGCAGTTCAAGATGCTAATTGAGCAATTCTTCTCCAGGAGAAGATGTGTCGATCAGTCAATTCCGCTCGGTAAACCGTTTCGGTGGTTAGTGGCTGCTTCTCCGGGACCAGTCTGTTCGGTGACGCTCTGTGCCGTCCACTTCTGAAACATTTGCTGGTGCTTCCCTTACTGCCTCCAGGGGGCGCTGACGGGTGGAGAGTATCGTGCATTCCTCACGGTGCGTTAAAGAAATGTCGGATTTTACAGCAACGTAGCGTTATGAAAAGCCATGTCGATTGCACAGAATCATACAAAGCGCTCTCTCCCTCTTTCTCTCTCTGGGTATTTGTCGATATTTATTAATATTAAAAACGCCTATAAAAGAATGCATTTACCAATGTTAATTATTGTGGTTGTGGATTATATTAACGTTATGCTGCTCTGCATCATACTGACAGTTGTTTTTTTTTTAATATCGAAGTGTTGGAAAACTGCCGTTTCAGACTTAAAAAAAAAAAAAAGTATCCTCAAACTATTACCAAAGGCAATCTTAACAAAAAGCCAGATATTGATTTAACAATGTATTGTTCTTGTAGCTTGCAGTGGTGTAAAACTGCAATGCATTATATCGACAGAGCTTTCTACCAAGACAGACAATATTCTATTTTTAAGTGTTATTTTTTTTCTAAAGACATTTAAAAAGTAATTTAGTCTAGTTTTTTTGTGGTTGTAGTTTTAAGCAGCGACAAACTGCACTATATCATACTGTCATTTTAATAATTTTATCTAAAACGTTTTTAAAAGTTCATACTGCAGTTTTTGCCAATTTAAAAAAATGGGAACGTTTACTGGGTATAACAAATTACTGTAAATATTTTTCATTCTTCAAAAAGGTTTAAAAAATATTCTCTGCAAAAAAATTTATTTAACAATGGTTGCAGGGGTGTAAAACTACACTATCATACAACAAGTGATTTTAAGTATGTTAAAAAAAAATATACGTATATAACGGATTGCACAATATCTATTATGGTGATTGTAGTTCGTACTAGTCTAATACACTCAATCATCCAGACATTCGAATATTTCCTCAAGATATTTAAATCAATTCAGGAAATATTTTTTCAGAATAAAACAATGAAGTAAAACATGCACAGTATTTAACATTGATGAGACAAAGAGCCGCAGCCGGATGTGTGGAGTAAAAAATAGGGCAGAGTGTTTATTGGTTCTCACTGTTCTCACAGGTGAGCGCATCACTCGGCAGTGAGGTCATAGCGCTCACCCACTCGCACGTGCACACGCACGCACACACACACGCGCACACACACACACAGATGGGGGCGGGTGGCATGTACACATCAGCATTGCCACCTTTTTTGTCAAGTTGTGGACGGCAAACTCTCGCTCAGAAGGCAGGATTCATTCACAGCATGGAAACACATTGACCACGTCCTGTATTGAAACACAAATTCATGGCGTGCGTTTGGCGGGGGTCGGGTGGGGGGTGAGAGGACAGAGGTCAAAGGTCCACTTTAAACGGAAAAGAGCGGGAAGGGAATTTTCGCGTGAGCTACTTGCCAATGACTCAAAGGTGACAGGAGCGGCTGGGGAGGGAGGCTTGACATTTCAGTGTCTCCCCCCCCCCCCTCCACACACACACGTGAACAGTCATTGTGTGACAAGTGGACTAAATGGTCTAAAATGTACATTAATGGCAAATCAAACACTCACAAGGACTTTTTGCAATTTGAAAAATCCTAGTAAGATTCCAATAAATGCCCCCCCCCCACACACCCCGGAAATATCCTCCTACCCTCCGTGTAAAAACGTTTGCATCCATCCAAGTCTCTTAGTCCCTAAGCAGCACTGCAATGCATTTGAAATATTTTTCACGTCTATTCATCTTTTACAGGCGCTCCAAATGGCTGACTCTCCGAAAAGGTAAACCCACACGTTTTTTCCCCACTTGCATTAGCGTTGCAAATGCATTGCGGTGATGCCTCAAAGGTATTTAAAAATAAAAAAAAAAAAAAGTCCCGGCACCAATGATTATTGAAGTTAGTGGTGTCCAAGTGTCTCTCAGTGTCATTCACAGCCTCTTTTTCTTTTTGGGTGTCCCAAATAACCAGCAACGCTCTCCCAAGGGCCACCGTTTTTTTCACCAGGCCTTCAGGTCACAAAGCAGTTGATTGTTTCACAGCTGCAAGTGGCTCAAGTTAGGACCTCTAAAAATATAGATTTGGATATATATATCTATATTTATACACGTACGTACAGGCGTGCAGGATACTGCCGAGCCTGGCTTTGGTTTCCTCATTCATTCCTCCACAGGATCGTCCGACTTGTTTGTCAAGTCTGCTGATTTTGTTTGGGCCTGATAACCTCAGCTGGCGGTTTCGTTGGGTTTGCGAAGTGCATTAGTAGGAGCTCACCATGGGCAGATGATGTAAACGCGTGCATGTAAACAGCCATTTCGAAAGCAATCAACACCCAAACGCGCTTCCTTGGCGCTCAACGTTGGCAAGGTGTGGATGCGAGCATTACAACTGGGAGGTGGGGGCGTGAAAATAAAACACGCCCTAAAACGCAAAGGAGGGAAAGAAAGTGGAATTAGATCGGTGTCATCTGAGTTGCAATTGAATTTTGGAGTTTCGATTTTAATTTTTAACGTTCAAATATGCAGTTTTGAAAATAGAAAAGTAAACAAATTCAACACTCCAAAAACATTCTGTAGAAAAAAAATATTAAAGATACTCTGGAAAAATCATTTGTCCAATTTGCAAACCAGAATTCTTTTTTCATTATCATTTACAATACATCAGTTCAAAAGTCAACATTTAAAAAAAAAAATCAATTTAGATATACACAATTATTTTATGATTTTCTTTGTGAATTTTTTTGTTATCCTTATTTTAATACAAAAAAAATATATTTTTTAATACTGGATATTTGAGATGCTGGAAGATTTTTGGAACATTTTTCAAGATGTTATATTTTGTCTTGCATTTTGATGGTAAAAAAAAGTGTTAGAAAATCATGGAATTTCTTAACTTCTTTTAGACAATATTTTTACAGTGAAGCGTTTTTTTCCCCAGGTGTTCAATTTTATTATTTACACGTATTATACGGAATTCTTTTAGATGTTACATTTTACTTGAAATTTAATGCTGAACTTCATCTTTCACAAATTTTAAAACTGACTCTTCTGATAGTATTTTAGAAATTCAAATTCATACTCAGATGACACACATCTCCTTCCGCAGTAGAGTATACAACAAATGTAACAATTTCAAATTCAATGTAACAGACACAATGTGCAATCAATCTACGGCGTGGTAATACTGTGTCAACTGCACCGAATCGCCCCCAAAAATGAAAAACATAACACTGCATACTTTTTTGTTTTAAAAAAAAAAAAAAAAGAAAAAATAAATGACGACTTTCCATGCAAGCTTCCAGGTAGCTTTAAAGTCTGCTTCACAGTCAGCTTGTTGTTCTGTTGGCAACCCAAAGCGGTTAAAAAGGAGAAAGCATCCAAGCGGCGTGTTGTAGCTTAGATTCTGGGAATATCGTACCTGGGTGGGATGACTCGTGCATCCCCGCAAACACATTTTATGTACAAAATACTTGACAAAAAAAAAAAAAAAAATCAACGGAAGGCTGTGGGGTTTATAATAAAAAAAAAAAAATCAGGAAGCGGCCAATTAATGGAGCCCTTATGTTTGATCCGAGTTCCCCCGCCAAAAACTGTGGGCCAGCGCCCCGAAATGTTTTGAATGTCCCCAAAATAGTCCTTTCCTCGTCCACTCAGCACGGCGAGAAAGGGGACGTCCGTAAAAACAAAACAAAATACGACAAAAGGAAAACAAATCGAACCAACAAGGAAGGGATGAGCTTCGTCCGATTGGTGAGCACGACTCCAATCACCCGATCGGACATGAGAGCAGTGGTGCGCTTCCTTGTTCAGTAGTCGGGAACCGAAAGTCCACGCAAACTGGGTTGTCGATTAAGGCAGCGGTGGCAGGTGAGGCCGCGGTGAGGCCAGCGGAGGGCGGCGATGCGTTCATCAGGCAGTGAAAGCTCCCCCGAGAGTGGTGCGCCATAAAGCTCCACCCCCTCCTCGTCGGGCCGCTCACTCGAATGACATCAGATTGGCTGGCACCTGCACAAGGAGAAATTGGGGAAAAGAAAGAAAAATAATCCTGCATTAACAACAAAATTATGTTTGTTCACTAATTTAATGACCGTCATTGCTTGCAATGGTACGGGTTGTCATCTTTCCTCTCTCAGTTTCAACGGTCTTAGATCTATGAGTGATCCCCCTCCCCCAATTAAAAAAAAAAAATAAATCTGTGTAATCGTCGGAAATTAAACTTCGCGAAATCTTGCTATTTTCGACAATATTGGTTAATAATTTGTAAAAAAAAAACAACAACAGATCAATTGGGGACTGAACAATAGTATCAATTTGCGTAAATAAATAAACAAGTGAAATTGACCAAATTTTGACAGATTTCTCACGTAAGCCACTTTCCGATCAGTATTTGTGCTGCATAAACGTTGATAATCATCTCCATATTTTCCAAAACGGACATGAAGTTGAAGCGGCGATCGGAATGCTAAACTGAGACGCTGACGTAGCGTGCGAATGTCACCTGTTGTCTGTTGCTCTGACAAGCAGCACTCAGATGTTTGAACCACAGCAAGGCGTTCATCCTGTTGCCCGCTTGGTACTTGTAGGTGTTACCTTGGCAACGGAGAGACAAATCATCACATTCAAAAAAATAACGCAGATTTTTTTTTATTTGATTTTATTTTTTTTGCTCCATGTGTGAATCTCCGTGCGACTAACCATGCTCCGTGTCGGTCAGCATGAAGACATCCGGATGCTCGGGATCGTCCGCCATCATGGCCATCAGACCCACCACACACACGCTCTTACTGGCCTTTGACTTGAACTGGCAGGACGACACCAGGAGACCATGTTAACAACGCATGTTCATGTGCGTGCGCTCCACAAGGTTCTCGTTAGCCCGTGAGTGACTCGCAGGATGGGAGTGATGTCATGCGTTCTCATTAGCCAATGAGTGCTACCATCTGCCCGCGCACGCACACACAGCACAGCGCCGTCAATGTGATGCCATCTGAACGGGGAGCTTTGAGCGGCAATTTCTCCCGTCGTGCAACATTCAACTGCAAGTCTTCCGTGTTCTTTGGCTTTTGGTCGGAAAGCACACGTATAGCGGGGGACATGTATCCTGACAATCTGGCAAAAATTGGTGCATTTTCCCTTCCTTGTGATCAAACAGCAAAGGCTATATAACCTGATGTCTTTGAAATATTATCCTCAACGATTATCTTGAGGTGTTGGGTGTGTTAAGAGTGATTTATTTTTCCTCCATAATCTGCTCAAAAGACTACATGGACCAATAAATCTTTGTGGAGATCTCTCACTCCAAGAAAATTGGTTAGGATGTTAAAAATCATCACCTTTACTGCTCTTATCGTGTGTGGTGTACTGGCGATAAAACAGACAAAGACACACACACACAATATGGCCGCAGAAAAATCTCACGTCTCTTCCCACAAAAAGTCATTGGAAATACTGAACAGGTTTAGCATTTGCGATTGTTGGCCATGAGCATTTTCTGAGCATATCAGGGATTAAAAAAAAAAAAAAAAATTAAATAAATAAAAAATAATCACAAAATCAAAAAGCTGTGGGGATAAGTCGACACACAACATTGACTTTTAAGCTTCGAGGGGCACCATCTTAAGGCCTCCACACAGTCATTTCCAGTCCAACTCTATCGTATAGTACTGTACTCAAACTACGCCTGACAGTTCCAGTCTATAATCACCCTCAATAGGTGGAATGTTGATACTGCAGTCACACAATGAAATAAATCAGCATTAGCGGCTGGGAATAATCGTACCGCCCACTGGTGTATTACCATCCGCTCTGATTCGGTCCGATTATCGGTATGTGCATACCCATCGTTAAGTGACATTCTTCCGTGCAATCAGTCAGTCCAAAAACAAAACAAATTTTTCATCTTGCAAGCCGACCATTGTTTCCTCTCGCTGCCGCACACAAAGCGGAATGTTCCTCCCTGACATCATTGTGTACCACGCAAGTAAATAATGGCTATCAGATGTCTGATGAAGTCGATGACGTTTGTGGGGGTCATTTGGCAAACTGCCTTGTGTGCGTATAGACGTCGCAACATGCCAGCAAACGAGCGTCGGGAAACCTGCAGTGTCAGCACAACAGGACAGGCTCCCCAAAAGTGCTTATGTGTGTCTTACATGTTTTCTCTCTGTAGCCTTCAGGGACTTGACAGGATAGTAGTAAAGTTGGGTGCTGCAAAGAGCAACCCAGTATTTGGTCCAGGAGGCCACCTGTAGGAACACAACAATTGTGTCAAAATCGCCAGTGATTAGAAAGTTCTGAATACACCCAACCCCCGTTTATCACCAGACTATATTTTCCAGACCAACCTGCAACCGATGAAAATTCATGATACATTGACAACATATTATTATTATTATTTGAATTTGAAGTTCTAGCCCGCCAAAATATTTAAACTTGTTGAAATAGACTCAAAATTGCGAAAAACAAAACAATGTATTCCTTAGTGTCTGTAACAAAAAGTTTGCTAGTTTAATGCTAATATATAATAATGTAAAACTCCATAGCTGGGCTAACAGAAATTAGCATAGATGTTAAAGTAATACTAGACCCACAAACAATTACGGAAACACAGATGGAGCAGCAACACATACAAACAGAGCATACAACGACATTCACAGACATATACCATATTTTCCCGACTATACGGGGTACCCGCATACAAGCCGCAGCAACTCCAAAAAAAAAAAAATTAAAAAAAAAAAGATATTCAAGCCGCACCAGGCTATAAGTCGCAGTTTTCTATGTCGACAAAAATGAGTTGTTTACTGCACGTACAGAATGATTTTGTATTGTGAATGCACATAAAGGTACATAAACTGATTGTTAAAACAGTGCCTTTTAACACGACAACTTTGCTAATTAAAGCAGAACAGACTCAACAGAAAAAATAAATAAATAAATAAATATATATAAAAAAAATAAATAAATAAATCCGGATTTATTTTGTGTATTTTCTGAACTATAGAGCGCCCCCTACCGGTGAAAGAAAAATTTACAGAAAAACCGTTCCGCTGTATTTGCTGCATGGTTCAAAATCCTCCCGTTAGTTAGGGGTCCTTCTCTGCCTCTTCTTCTTGCTCTTAATTACACTGCAACTCTTTCAGCGACCTCATTGCTGTCCGGCATGTTATGTCATCGTGTCGTATTATGCTGAATTAGCGCAACTCTTCCTTTTTGGACTTTAATATAAGATAACTCAGGATGGCGTGCACTTTTCAAGTGCACACAAAAGGCGTGCGATGAAGGAAAAAGTTGTCAAGCTAATTAATATTCCTGATGTGCGCTGGCCAGATTAACAATGAAGACTTTGTTGCTGTGCTTTGTCAACCTCATTAATCAACGATACTACCGGGAGCCAGATTATAAACACCCGGAGAGCTCCAGATTTGTTAGGATGTCAAAGCGTCCTACGTCCTACAAGAAAAACAATGTCCTTACGTCAACATCATGAAGTCCGTGTGTTCTCACCGTTGGTTTCTTGCCCTCCTTGAGTACGGTTTTCCGCCTCAGCACCCCCTGCACCGTCACCGCTCCGGGATAGAGGTGAACCGCCAGCTCCTCCGACTCTGCCGAGCTACAAAACGGGGGGCGGGGGACATGAAAGGAGACGTCACTCGAGAAGCTTCTTGTAAAAAATAAGACAAGCATGAGGATGTGCGCAGCAGCTACAAGTGGAGATGAGCTAAAGTAGCGAGGCGACGCAATCTGCAAAGCCACTTTAAACCCTGCCAGGAGATTTTGTCGGCAGAGGCGTTGCAAGGTGATGTGCAGATTGTGACTGGAGCTGGAAACCACTTCAAACAAATTGAAAAAATAATAAATGTATTTGTATATACATTTTAAGAGAATAAAGTTGTATAAATGAGAATTTTTGAGGGTGATGAAAAGTCGTAATCTTCTGATGATAATTGCTAATATCAGAATAAAATTTATATTTGATGAAAAAAAAAAGACTGAATCCACCTGTGGCTGAATTCACTTAAAGGTCAAATAAATGTATATTGTAAAATGAAATAAAATGCAATTACAGTAAAGAAACGGGAAATTCAGTTTCAGGACAGCCTAGTTTTTGTTGAAAATTATTGAGAATAAAAAATCTGAAATGACCTAAATCTAAATATTAAGTTGAATAAAAAGAGAAAAATGGCATATATACATTTATGGTTACAAAGTAGTATATTTAAATCCAACAAGTAATATCGCACCATGGTCCTAAAAAGTTTTTTTTTTTTTTAAATACATAATACATAATTAATTTAAAAGATTAACATTCTGATTTGACGTTGACAATGGTGCACATTGAACTGGTTGTGTACATGTAATTTTGGGTAATTTATGTGTGTGTGTGTGGGGGTGTGTGAGAACCGCATGCAAGAAGGAAAGTAAAAGATGATTATAGAGAAAAAAAAAGAAATGAAAAAAAAAATCACATCCTCCTCTTCACCTGATTTGTGCTGTCATCCCAATACACCAAAAGATGAACCCAGCATTAGAAGACAAACACACACACACACACACAACGGAAGCCAGCCCATAGCGGCCGCCCCCCTGGCGGGCACCAAGTGAGCACAAAAGCGAGGTTTGAGTTCAGGTGGGGTTGGTATTCTGGTCGGGTGTGTATACCTGCTGGGCCTCAGGACTCCTCGGTAGGGGATGCGGGCCACGCGGGTCACTGGGCCCAGAGAGTGATAGAACCGAGTCCTGTTCAGAATAGGATAAGATCGGACAGGGTAGGCGGCACGGAACATACTTTTTTTTTTTTTTTTTTTAACGTTTGTTTTGTGTTTTCCCTTCATTGCTCGAAGGGGGTTTACATATGGTAGGGGGGGGGCGGGGCTTTCTCATTAGGGATGTTTAGTTGCGTTTAAAAGCTGATTTTCAGTCTGGCTGGGAGTCGTAGAGCGACATCAATTTGTGATTAACATAACTTCAAGACATTCTCAAGTCTTAAAAATGTCAGGATGTCTCGAGTTTGAAAATCTCCGGAGCGTTGCGGGCGGTGAGGCGTGGCGGCCTTGGAAAAGCAGGATGCATTGCGTCAATGTATATATCACATCGAGGATGAAGGAATTCATATTCAACATCTTCATCATGGTTGCAATGGGAAAAAAAAACAAAAACAAAACAACGTGGACAAGGATGAGGACCACCGTACAATTCTTACCTCTCGAAAGCCGGCCACGACACTTCCTCGCTGAGTTCCGAGCCTTCGCTGCTCCCTGCATTGTATTGAAAACCAAGAATTTTTTTTTTTTTTTTTTTAAAAGACACCCTCTTATAAAACTACTTCAAGTCCGTATCACCCATCCCTAGTGCCCACCAAGTGAAATGCCGCTGGACAGCGTGGAGCTCTCCGCTTGGCCTCGAGTTGGACTGTTGCTCTCCATTACGCTGTCGTCCAGCAGGTGGCGCGAGCCAGCATTGGGGAACGTGGCACTCTTGAACTCCACTGTGTTCATCTTGTGGATGAAACTACGACGACGCGACACACGTCAGTACGAGCGGACCAAACCGTGACATCAAATGCTTAAAAAGACCAACTTGTAGCCAAGACTGTGACACTTGCGATGTCCGTAGGGAAGCAGGTTCCGCGGGGAGGGGGGCGTGGCTGGGATTTTAGTGCCGTCGGCCGCCATTGAACACTTGCGGCCGCAAAGAGGAGACGCCGATGCCTCCTGACCTGTGGGATGGAGAGCCATAAATTGGGGTCAATTGAATGTTAAAAAACTACCACAGTCCACTTATACACACATAAATATCAGATTGGATTTCGCAAAAAAGCATAGACACGTGCCACAAATGCTTTGGAGGTTTTATTGGACTGATATGATGGAAAAGCCCAAAACACAATGCCAACACAACAAAGGCTGGAGAAAAGTGGAAGGTCTCAGAATGGCCAAGTCAAATATTGGACCTTAACCCAATAGAGCATGCATTTATTTTTTACTAAAGAGGATACTGAAGGACTTTTTTTTTTCCTCAACAAAAACATTTTTTGTTGATTTTGACCGTTCCGTTCCAATATTTTTGGAAGGGACACTCACCAGCAAGATCCTCTTTGGAGGCGTTAGCACGCGGCGTGCTGGTGCCAGGCTCGATCCTCTGCGACAACCTGAACAAAATCATTTGGATAAAATGAGCTTTGTGGCTCTCGAGAAGCTGCGTGCCGCCAACTGAGCAGCCGCTTACTTGTAGTTGTCGTCCTCGACAAACTTCTGCAGCTCCTCGATGTACCTGACTGAGTTGAGGTACTTCTGTACGTGAGGCAAGAGTGGAATATCTGAAAGACATGAAAAAAATCAGTGGCTCAAGGAACGGAGTTTGGAAAATCTAAAATATATTCTTGTTTTTTTTTTTTAAACCACAAAGGCCAAAGGAGGGAAAAATGTGGATTTAATTGCAGATACGCCTGCACGGCCATTTTCAAGAACGACCTTTTGAGAGAAGCAAATCTTCACAGGGCAGGGTCCGGTTCTCATACTAATCCGGCGAAGTTTCTGAACTCACCGTAGGTACAGGATCTCTGCAGGTCCGAAATGATTCGGAGAATGTTGTTCATCAGGTTGGACCGCTGCTCGTTCTCTAGGATGCTGCCCGTGGAGGGGTAGGCCGAGTCTACATAGGTCAGGTCGGACAGGTACATCCCTAAAGAGAGAGCGAGAGAGAGAGAGGAAAGAGTCGGGTTAATCTTCATCGCATCGGGTCGAACACCTCGCGATCAGCCAAACGGGGACACGAGCCATCTGTTGGCGGTGTAACAAAAACACATATTTGTCCGGAAGTCCAGCTCATTACAAAGCAAAGACAAATACACAAACAAGACTGGGAGCGCGTACAGGGTCAGATGCCAGGACCAAGGGGTGCGTGCGGACCACCTTGTTTCATGTTTGACTAAGCCGACAAGAGTAATACTGAGCAAACTCCCCATGGAGTTTAAAAAAAAAAAAATTCTCTCCTGAACTTTTCCCAGCCCCCCTTCTTGCCTGGGATACTCTGGCTCAAATTCTTCACCTCACATGATGTAAATATTAACACAAAGCTCCAAGTAGGGAACAACTATTCGTGCAAATTTCTTGGCATGGCGAAATTAGCTCCAGTTAGGGGCGGCTCTGTCTCATGCGAGTGAGCGACTGAATACCCGAACCCACTTGTTGGGACAGTGGTGGGTCTGGGTTACGTTAGCATGACAACCGGGACAGGCATTGAACACACACAAAAAATAAAATAATTGACCAAGCAACGGCTCTATTATTTCTAGTTTCGAAGCGGAAACTTTTTCCCCGCCCCACTAAGGTTGTTTAACTCATTTAATCCCAGAAATTTTCACGAGAGGAAACCCCCTAATTCCAGCGTTTTTCTGGATTTTGACTGATTTTGCGAGGCCAACAGAATATTGTGTTCAAATGCAATAAAAACATGGGAGCTATGACGCAAAAAATAATAATAAAAAAACGTATAAATACGTCTTTGGGAGGCGGGGACTATGTTTTCAAAAATGTATGTTTTATGGATTGAATGAGTTAATTTCACACTTGATGGGTGCGCAGGCACACAATTTCTGTGTATCCAGGCCATTAAAAGTCAATTTCCCGTAAAATCTCCCGAGTAACAATGAAATTGCGAGCAGATGCGAGGCAAATCATCGCACCGCTGACATGTCAGCAGCACCTTGTTTGCTTGCGACAGTCGGTGCAAGATGAGGTGAAAGTGAGTGAAAACACGGCCGGAGGTGCGAGATGCTGCAGGCTCAACCAAACACGTCGAAGCGTCTCGACAGGTTTTTATTTTTCCTCTTAGAATGAAACACGCACACGTGTAGCGGAGATGATTGCAAGTGACAAAACATGCATTAAGTATGAATGAGCTCATGGAATATCACCGTCTGCATCTCCCAGACAGAAAGAAAACGTTCCCGTCTGTGGTTTTGTTGCAAGTAGATGATGACGGTGTAGATAAGAGTCGTGTGGGCGGGGTCAGGCAACACACCCAGAGTAAGGCTCGCTGTAATAAAACCACCAATCAGTCAGAATCTCTGAGTAGTTTGTAAAAAAAAAAAAAAAAGAGCATCGGAGGAGAATGTGGGCAATCAGGAGGCTGGAAGCCACGACGCAGTTGCGCTAAAGAGCAGCAATCACGTCGATTGGGGGAAAGATAACGATAATTAGTATCAATTTGGCCCGCATTATGCCGCTTCCAATCAATGTTCCGATTGTTGGATTAACAATTGTAAAAATTAAACCTCTTCAATATTTCAGATCTAAAATCCTTTGCGAAAAACCAAAAATCCGACCGGCGACTTGTGGCAAAATGCTGCCTCTCACTGGTCAGTCTTGATATAAGTACGACGTAGATCTGGTTTGGCGGATAAGACTCTTGATTGTTGGGAGACGAGGATGTGTGAGGTCATCTTGTGTTGGTTATCTCGAGAACACGACACACACACTATCTGAGCAGCTAGAAATCAGAAATGCTTGTTTTTTGTTTTTTTTGGGGGTGAAATGGTTCAAAGGCAATTTCGCCAATTGTAGCTTGGGAAGGTGCCCGAGAGATTATGACTTTTTTTTTTTTTGGGAGTTAAAAAAAAAACTGTCATTTCACTTTCTCCAGTCAGTGACATCAGAAGTAGGCTGGGCCACTCCAAAGAAAATAGAGGGGCAAAAAGAAAAGGAGAGGAGGGGGGGGGGGGCGTTGTGGAACTCCCACACCACTTTTTCTCCTCCTCCTCCTCTCCTTCCCTCCCTCCTTCCTTAAGTCACCCCCATCCTTTGTGGAAAAACCGGAGGCCTCCTTCGTCAAGACTTCAGTCTGTGCATCTTGAACCTTGGCCCGGCGCACATTTTTTTTTGGGCAAGTAGGCCTCCATAGCCAGAATACGACCACGTCGATTTTGTCAGTGAGAGGAAAACAGAGATGAATCCTGGACGCTTCTGTTCGGTGCAATCACAACACCTCGCACGCGGCAAACCCTAACTGCGGGACGAGCAACTTCATCGCTCAGAAAAAAAAAAAAGGTATGTGCGTGTTCCTCCTTGATCAGCGAGACACACGAGAGAGTGCGCGAGTGTGCGGGGGCTGTCTGCAGATATGTTGTGCCTGGAAGCTCCAGACAGAACTATTTAGGCAGGACTAATCTTTCTCTAGAACGGCGGCAGGCGCAGGAACACACGTGACTCCGCCGTGACATCCGTGTCAAAGCAGACCCGGGATTCACTCGAGAATCATCGAGTGCCATTTTTAATATGTGACTGCCCAGCAGCAACAGAGAGCGAAAGCGCAAGAGGAAGGAAGCAACATTCCAGCCAAAACACTTGAGGAAGGTTGACCCGATCAGATAGGGGAGATTGGAAGATTTTTTTTTTTTTCTTAAAGACACAGAACCACCTGACACAGGCCCATTTTATTCCGGGAGGAATCAATTACAGATATTACAGAAAAATACAGTGAATCAAAACGGTAAGCGGGAGAGAAACCTTTGCCTTCAGAGAGGCTCGAGTAAATCATAATATTTATCCATAGCTCCAATAAGTCTGGAAAATGAGAGGGTAAGAGAAGACGCAGAGGGAGCAGATGCTTGACGAGCATCCAGGACATTCCAGCCTTCACCTGAGACCGCGGGTCACTGCAAGCTTTGCTACGCCAACCACAAATCTCTTGACCCTCGAGTGGTTGTTAAGCCACTCGGCAAGCGTACGGCTGGCTCTCAGCTACGCTTCGCAAGTTACCTGGAAGATTGATAGCTCGCTCGGGCAGCGCCTGGCTGACCGATTTCAACATTTGACCCCAAGCCCAGCGCGAGAACCTTCTCGTGGACGCAGATATCCAACAGATGGCTCCGTTTCGACAACTAAAACCAGCTAAGCCTCTATTTCCGCCATGGTTTGGTTTGGTTGCGTTGTATTTTATTACCTTGCCATTAAAAAGCGTGCAAAAATTCCTGTCAGGTAGCCAATCGCAAGGCTAGGCTTCTAAACACAGCACTGTCTGTTGATTGGCTGACAGGGAATTGTGAACCTTATTACAAAGTAACGGAAATAAAATCTTTAAAAAATAAATAAATTTAAAAAAAAAATCGAATAATTTAATGACATCAGTTCAGAGCAACAGCACAGTAGCGCATGTGGCGTTTGCAAGTTGCCACTGTGCTTGCGCGGGTTTTCGGTGTGTACTCCGGCGTCCTCCCTCATTCCCAAAACATGCATGTCAGGTTGATAGAAGGCTCTCAATCAGGGGTGGGCTAACTTTTTGATTGGCGGGCCACAATGGGTTCTATAATTCGACAGAGCGGATAGATGGTGTGTTTTGGTAAGATCACCTCATTGGAGAGAAAAAAAATACATTTAATTTTAAATGAATATGAACAAAAGCATTACAACAATATATTTGTCTTTGAAAAACCACAGTATTTAGAAAATAAAACATTAACAAGGTTTATTCATTTAATTTTCGGCGGGCCGGATTAAAACATCTAACGGTCCGCATGTGGCCCCCGGGCCGTAGTTTGCCCACACCTGCTTTAAATTGTCCTTCGGCGCGAGTATAAATGTGATGACCTGATTGTCTCGAAGTGCCCTACGATTGACTGGCAACCAGTCCAGGATGTAGCTTGTGTCTCGCCCAAAGTCAGCAGGGAGAGACTCCAGCTCACCCGTGATGAGGTCAAACAACAGAAAATGGATTTTCTGTTGCTACAAATGGCACAGGAGGTGACGCCAACCTGGCAGTTGTTCGCAAATGCCGTTTTGTTTATAGTTACTGGTAATGAGAAGCCTCAACACAGTTGACAGGACAGGTCATCATGGGATTAGGAAAAGGAATCTAACAAAGTATGCAAGTGGTAGTCATGGAAACGGTTAACACAACAGTAGCATGATCACTCGCTCCGGGATGAATATGCGGCGAAGACAAACAATACTAGAGGCGAATCCTGACAATTAAGGATTTTAATTCCCATCCCGGTTCTCCACTCAACCCCGGATCCCCGGGCAGCTCGAGCCTCACCTTCCGAGCGTCACTCACTATATTACATCAGGGGTGTGTGTGTGTGTGTGTGGAGGGAGACGGAACCCCACCACAAGGGGCTCCCACAGTGGGAATTTCCACTATTTAACAGGTTTTGATACAATGCCCGCGTGTGTTGAAGGCAAGCACACAGAAGGTTGTGTGTGAACTGTGTGATGGAGGAGGTGCGGGGAGATTGGAAGGGGGTTCGGGTGGTGGGGGGGGCTGCTGAGGGGGTCCTTATCTGGGAAGAGTGTGACAGAATGTGAATGAGAGGAACTGAACTACTCTTAACTGTAAAAGTTAAATGGAGGCAACTGGATGACAGAATTGCACGACAAAGAGCGATTGAGTGAAGCAGCAGATGGGTGTTGAGGGGGGTGGGGGGGAGATAGGGGGTTGGGGGGGGCTGCACCCTAATCCAGCGTAAAGACCTTTGACCTTACCATCAACCAACATGTTTAGGGTTTCACTACCAGAAGAAGGAAAACAGATGGGGGTTCTGAGGGGCCTTTTTTTTTGGGTTGGGGGGGGGGGCTACCAAGGTGCGATAGATAGCCAATGAGCAAGACTTCTCCAAGGTGAGCCACTTAACCCACCCACCATCTTTCACTTTGTAATCCCGAGGGAAAGCCCGGACACGATTTGTGGTTCAAGTCCTGTTTCATGAAGAAAACGCTTCGTAGCTCCTCTTTTTTTTTTTTTTTTTTTTTTAAATACATCCCACATGTGGCGTTTAACAGCAAGACATGAAAAACTGCTGCTCATAAGGCAACGCACCAGCATTTTCCATCCCACGCTGGTGACGATGGCAAATTTCTTGGGAGGTATTTTTCTTTTTAGCGAGCTGCATTTTTGGGGTCTGAAAAGGTCAGCAGCCGGCGTGCCGTGCTCACCTCACATCCTGGCTTTTGTCTGCTTAACGACACCCCCCCCCTCTAACGATTTGGAAGTTAGCACTGTAACATCTGTGTCAGCAAATACAGGGAGGGAGTCGGTTTGTGCTACACACAAAACAGTGGCTTGGTGACATCATGCCGACAGCTCGACACAGAATCCTCCATGACTTTTTGGTCTTTGAAATTGCGCTTTTGTTGTGGATTTCAGGAACTCTCTGAACAAGTCAAAAATCCAGATGGAAACACGGTATATGGGCTATAAAAAAAAAACAAACACATTTTTTCCCAGGTTACAGCTTTGGTAAATCACTGCAGACAGTGATGATTGGTGCATGGAACAATCCACAAAGCCAAATGGGTGGAAAATGCATCAAGATCTGAAAAATGAACTCCAGCGTCCATAAAACATAATGAATGACGGAACGTGCAGTCTTGCAATGAAGCATCGCCAAAAACAAACTCCAACTAGAAAATGTGGTCAAATTATCCCCAATCGGAAGCAGGTACACTAGCCAGATAAATGGCCTGTTCGTTGATCGTTCCAACCATTTGGAAATTTGGAAATCAAATTAATAATTAATTAACATTATTCAAAACTTCATAAGCCCAAAACATTCTCCTCAGCTGTGAGCCAACCAGCAACAAACGGAAGAGTTGACATTTTGTATCGATGTGCGGACTGTGTACATGTGGGCAGGAAAAAGTTGCTACCTAACTTTAATTATTAAAGGACGGGTGCTGAAAAAAAAAAAATAAAAAAATACATAGCTCCTTCCTGTGTTGTCTGAGACAAAAAAGTTGCTTTCATTGTGAACAAAAACCTTTAAATGAGCCCAGGAACTAGGAGGGCTCAGTGTACGCACACCTCTGCCAAGGCCAATATCGCACCATTTTTCACTCTGTCAAATTGATTAAATAAGCTCCCCCTGGTTACTTCCGCAAACTGGTCTATTGTAAACTGTTCTTTTTTCCCCTGAAAATGGTCTGAAGCTACAGCTGTACAATACATTTTTAAAAAAAATCATTTAAAGATGACACTTGGTAATGATATTATCAAGGAAACCATGAATTTGTCTGGGTGACCTCAAACGGTTTTCCACATTCTTTTATTTTTGACCTCATCGACAATTAACCAGGCACTTTGTCCAATATAATAATTAAAAAGCAAAAAAAATAAAAAATAAATAAAATTAAAAAAAAAATAGCCCACCCATACTAAATTGAAAATGAGTGAAAATTCCCACAGGGCCAAAAGAGCGTGTGATCCAAAGTACAAAGGAAGTAGGTGGCACACAAACTCGAGTGGTTCCTTTCATGGCAGTGCCAAAAACAGCAAGGTAGCCGAATTAAACCGCAGTGCAGAAATGGCGAGCCGGGAGGAGAGGCCTGTTAATAACTGTTAGAAGGTTGAAGACCGGCTGTGCACTTCCAAAGACTTACGACGCTGGCCCTGTTGCCAAAATATACTGTAAGGCGGGCGGGGTTGGAGGCCCGTGACGGCCCCTTTGTTGCACGCTGATTTTTGCTGCTTTCACAGCTCTGTTATTGAACACGCGCATTTGTCCAAAGTGACGAACAAGACGGGAGATGGGATTAATCCTCTTGCTTTTCGGGGAGGGAAAAATCGGTCTCATGTTTCCTTTAGTGTGCCGAATCGCTTTCAGTCTGTGCGATTTAGCTAAAAACCGCAGCGGAAGAGTGGGAAGAAGGCCGAAAGTGTCAACACGAGAGAGGAAATGCAAAAGTTACGTCTCGGGTGTACGAAGAGAACTCAGCCGTAAACTGAGGACCCCCTGGAAGGATTTAGGACTAACGCAGCAAAGGATTTCATTCAAGAATGAAAGGAACGGCCAAGTCAATTTGCAGACTGAAACCCTATAGAGCTTGCGGGGCAAACTACGGCCCGGGGGCCACACGCGGCCCGTTAAATTTGATCCGGCCCGCCAAAATTGAACAAATTTAATGAATAAACCTTGTTCATGTTTTATTCTCTAAATACTGTAGTGTGTCAAAGAAAGATATTTTGCTGTCATGCTTTTGTTCACTTTCATTTAAAATTAAATGTATTTTTTTTTCTTAGACAATGAAAAAGGCGGAGCTAACTTTAGCCTGGGTTGTTAGTGAAAGGTATGGAGAATGATCGCCTCGTGTGCAGTAGAGTAATGCTGAAATTTAAATTATAACATTTTTTTTTTGGTCAATTTTTTTTTTTTGGTTCTTTCTTTCTTTGAGGCAGTCGTCTGTCGCAATCCCCTGGAAATAGTGTCGGTTTACAATATTGCTGCTGCCCAAGTCATTACCAGCTCTCGTCTCGACGCTGTCGACTAGCCTGTGGAAAGATTAGTAACTCATCCGGACTCTCGCACACACGCAACCGGTCGCCGTAATCCAGTCACTTCTTAACATAGCTCCAAAGCCGGGCAGGGGGAGGGGGATGGGGGGTATTTTGTCAGAATCCCTCAAGAACCACAACGGCGTCATACGGGGAGACACAGAAGGGACCGGGGCTTCGTGGTCTTTGCAATGAGTCAGGACTGACTGTCAGGAGCGAGAAGAAGGCAAGACCAAGGCCGGCGAGCTAAGTGGCGTGGCGTCATCGTTGCTGTGCCAGTCGGTTGATGGAAAACAGAAACAGAATTAACACGCGATGAGGCTCAAGGATAATTGGCGCCTTTGTTGAGAGATGCACCGGATGATCTTCTGACTCAATCGTAAAATGGATTCACGTTGCAGGGTTCAAGTGACACAAGTCCCATATTTTTTTGCTTCCAAGTGGCGTCATTGGAATATACAACATCAGAATGAATCGGGCACGGATGTAAATTCAGCTTTGGTGTATCTATAATATAGTGGTCCCTTCTGGTACACGATGGTGTAAATCATAGTGCGTGATTGTCGCAATTTTTAAAAAAAGCGTAAAACCAGGACGGCACGTTCACACGCAGACTGCCCATTTAGCTCCCTCCTCTGTGAGCACTCGGTGCTTAACTCGTTCACTACCATTGACGGCTAAAGACGTCAAAGATCCATTTTTTTACTTTGGGGGTAATGAATGATTTAATTGAAGGTCTCGCACTCAATTTGAGTTGAGCTGCGCGTGAGTCAAGTCAGGGCACGGCAATTTCCCAAACTTGAACTGTTTAACTGCAAAAACGTTGACACAACAATGTAACGGTGGATGCGCGGAATTGTATAGGAAATGAAATGTTTACGCAGCGATTTCCCGGCAGTGTCTGCGATTTTCTTCACAAAAACTAGACAATAATTAGCCAGAGCGTGGTTGTGATGGGAAAGAAAAAGTCTGATGTCTAGAATCGGGTCGGGTCAGATCTAAGGAATGTGGAGCTTTTAGGGCCGGTGGGTGCAAGTTTACACGTCAAGGCGAAACCGAATGACCGGTTTCTATGTTTGACATTTTAAGGGTAACATAGCAATGATGAGGCAATTCAACAAGCGTAAACGCTGCCAGCACACTTATCATCGAGCTCGTAGAAGCAGAGCTCCCTTTGCATGTTTTAAAGGGGGGGGGGCACGTTATACACTCCCACCTGCTTGAAATGGATAGAAATTATGTTTTTGTTTGTCTTAAATAGAGAGCTGCGTTGCCAAGAATCGGTGATGATTGCCTCGGGTCCAGGAATTAAAAATTATGCCAAAATTCCTGCATTCCACTATAACAGAGCTTCCCAACCCAATTAACGGGTCCAAAAATGATTAATTCACAGCAAATAATGTATCTGGATCATCTATGTGTGTTTGTTAGCGCCGTATCGTGACAGGCAGAACAATTAAATGCTGCAGAAAAAAAGTTGTAATCTTCAAGTAGTTTGTCAGAATGAAACGTGGCAATGGAATTTTCCAAGAAGTTTGTCTTCTAATATTTCAATTTTAAATGAGGGACAAAAGTCATATTTTTATGAGTATTTTAAAAATACAACCGGATTCTCACAATATGCTTTTTTATTATGAAGACACCTTTAGACTTAAAAAAATGGAAGTCTGTAATCAAGAAAAAAAAATATGCCTTTTGCTATAAAAATGACTTTATTCCTGTAATTATATGCCTCCATCATCCTTTTTTTTTTGTACCGCTTAACCTCACTAGGGTCGTGGGTGAGCTGACGCTCATCCCAGCGGGCTTTCATCCTTTGTCCTAAAATAAAAATGATAATTCACGCGCATGCTGCATTTATGTCATGTCACAATCATACCAAAGCCTTTCATTGGGCCAAAGCAGAAGTCGGCAAAATGATTTTAATGGTCACCTGTCGCTATATGGAGTTGCCCGTGTATTTTAGAGCAAATTATTTTCAAGTTACGCAGAACCTCTACACTTTAAACGTCTCGTCTTCACGCAGGCGGACCGGGCGGGGGGCCTTGGAGGAGGGGAGCACAAGTAGCTGTCCATCAAGCCAGGAGAACAGCAATGCAGGGGCTGATGTGGAGCCTGTGCGCCCTACTCTGCCTGTCCCTGTGGGAGGGAAGTTCCTGCAGGAACTCCAGGGAAACCCGGAGGACGACCAAAGAGACGTCTCTTCACAGAAGTAAAAGAGTTGCCGACGATCCCGATGCCAAAAAGTGTTCCTACACTTTCCTTGTGCCTGAGCAGAAAATTACAGGTTGGAACCCCCTTTTTTCTAAAAAAATTAAAAATAAAATAAAAAATTGCCTGTCCCTTAAAGATTCCTGTGAATATTCTCATTCATTCGAGTCATTTTGTACGGACAAATTGTGAACGGTCCCGCCCACGAAAGACGGAAAGGGAGAGGGGAGTGGCCATACTGCTAATTAATGGGTGGCGTCATCATTTTCCTGATTAAAAATAAATAAATAAATAAAATAATAATAATAAAAATAATAAATTAATTGTGCTGCTTGTTGGAGAATGGACCAACCCAGCTGGATGATCTCTTTAATCCTACCACCTCAAAACTCTGTTATATATCCAGTCCCTGATAGTTTTCATCTGACACTTGACACATGAAAACAACAGAAGAGAATGAGCCTCAAAAAAAAATAATAATAATAAAAAACAATTCTGCCTTGTTTCAATGAAATAGAAGGATTTGTTTACTCGTGGCGCCGTCTGAGCTATTGCCATGAGTGACGTCATGGCGAACGGGTCTGTGGCTGTTCCTGACTTCTCACCGCCTTGCATACGTCATTGTGTTATCAGGTCCAATCTGTGCCAGCTCCACAGGCCCCGAGCCAGACAAGGACAGAGTGACCCGCATGGACCTTGCAGACGTGCGGGAGGTGCTGAGCAAACAGCGGCGCGAGATCGACACGCTGCAGCTGGTGGTGGACGTGGACGGCAACCTGGTG